>NW_005871561.1:660569-662098 GCF_000147115.1 Myotis lucifugus | reverse complement strand
CCCAGGGGGTTACACAGTGAGGACGGTTAAACCCTGGAAGCCCCGGGGGGTTCCACAGTGAGGGCCTGGTTAAGCCTGGACGCCCAGGGGTTTCACATTGAGGACTGGTTAAGCCTGGACCCCCGGGGGTTACCACAGTGAGGACTGGTTTAAGCCTGGGAAGCCCAGGGGGTTACACAGTGAGGCCTGGTTAAGCCTGGACGCCCAGGGGGGTTACACAGTGAGGACTGGTTAAGCCCTGGAAACCCAGGGGTTACACAGTGAGGACTGGTTAAGCCTGGACGCCCAGGGGGTTACACAGTGAGGACTGGTTAAGCCGGGAAGCCCAGGGGGTTACACAGTGAGGACTGGTTAAGCCAGGAAGCCCAGGGGGTTACACAGTGAGGACTGGTTAAGCCTGGAAGCCCAGGGGGTTACACAGTGAGGACTGGTTAAGAGTGGAAGCCCAGGGGGTTACACAGTGAGGACTGGTTAAGCCTGGACACCCAGGGGGTTACACAGGGAGGACTGGTTAAGCCTGGAAGCCCAGGGGGTTACACAGGGAGGACTGGTTAAGCCTGGAAGCCCAGGGGGTTACACAGTGAGGACTGGTTAAGCCTGGAAGCCCAGGGGGTTACACAGTGAGGACTGGTTAAGCCTGGAAGCCCAGGGGGTTACACAGGGAGGACTGGTTAAGCCTGGAAGCCCAGGGGGTTACACAGGGAGGACTGGTTAAGCCTGGAAACCTGCGCCTGAGAAGGGACGCCTTCTCCAGTGGTTGCACAGGAGACAGAGTGGGGCCACCATTCTCCCCTGTGGTCTCTGTTCTCTTCAGATGGGAAACAGCATTCAGCACCACTAGACTCTCCTCTGAGATGCAGCTTAACCCTTTGAGTGCCAACCAATATCCTAGGAACTGTGCTAAAATTGCCAAGGCATTTTTGCTGATTTTACAGCAGTTTAGGAAAAAAATTATGAATCGCAAGTAAATGAAGTTACATATTCAAAAACTTAAGGAAATCTTTACTACATTTGTTTTTATCTTTGACATATATTGTTTGCTGATTGTATTATAAAATACTAGGGGCCCGGTGCACGAAATTCGTGCACTGGGTGGGGGGGGAGTGTCCCTCAGCCCAGCCTGTCCCCTCTCACATACTGGGAGCCCTCAGGCGTTGACCCCCATCACCCTCCAATCGCAGGATCGGCCCCCTTGCCCAGGCCTGATGCCTCTGCCAGAGGTGTCAGGCCTGGGCAGGGGACCCCCAGACCCCTCCGATTGCTGGCTCCGCCCCTGGCCCAGGCCTGATGCCTCTGGCCCAGGATTCAGGCCTGGGCAGGGGACCCCCGTCTCCCCCCGATCACCGGCTCCGCCCTCGCCCAGGCCTGATGCCTCGGCCAGAGGCGTCGACCCCCATCACCCTCCGATCGCCTGATCGGCCCCTTGCCCAGGCCTGACACCTCTGCCAGAGGTGTCAGGCTTGGACAGGGGACCCCCATCTCCCCCCGATCACTGGCTCTGACCCCCGCCCAGGCCTGATGCCTCTGGC
>NW_005871561.1:655709-657384 GCF_000147115.1 Myotis lucifugus | reverse complement strand
GGGGGGGCAGCAGAGAGGCAGAGAGGCGGCCTGGGCTGGACCCCAGGACCTGGTGGGTCAGGCTGGGAACGCTGACCTCGAACCTCAGCACAGCCAGAGCACTGCCACTGTGAGCCCGAGGGCCATGGCAGGACTGGTCATTAAGATGAGGAAACTGAGGAACAGAGAAGCCAAGGAGCACGGACAGAGCTGGGAAGTGATGCACGAAAGGTTGGACTTAGGCCATTTGTTCCCACAGCTGTGCTCAGTCCCTCGCAGGCTCAGCCTCCATCCTCGTTGTCAGCCAGGCCTCCCGGCTTCCCACAGCCTGACAGCAAGCCCAGCCTCCTCCCCATCCACTCAGCCTTCCCCCACCTCTGCTCAGCCTCTGTGGGGCCACCCAGGCCTCGGGATAAAGCACTGACCGGGCCAGGTGGATACTAGACTTAGCGGGTGAACATGTTGTAAGTTATAAATGTCTAATCACTATGCTGTACACCTGAAACTAATATAATATTGTATGTCAACTGTAATTGAAAAATAAAAATTGATTTAAAAAAAGAATCAACCAATGAATCTCTATATATAAAAGCCTAAGCAACTGTTCAACCGTTCGACCGGTAGCTATGACATGCACTGACCACCAGGGGGCAGAAGCTCCGATCAGTAGGTTAGCTTGCTGCTGGGGTCCAGCCGATCCGGACTGGGCAAGACGGGCTGGACACACCCTGGAGCCCTCCCGCAGTCCCTCCCCGGCCCTGATCATGCACCGGTGGGGTCCCTCGGCCTGGCCTATACCCTCTCGCAATCCAGGACCCCTCGGGGGATGTCGGAGAGCCAGTTTTGGCCCGATCCCCGCAGGCCAGGCTGAGGGATCCCACTGGTGCACCAGGCCTCTAGTGTATAAATAAGTGGAACAGCAAATAGATGTTTCTCTCTCTCTCCTTTCCTCTCTCTCTAAAATGAATAATATTTGTTTTAATTTTAACTCTACATGAATGTTGTAAAAATATTACAGAATTATTTTGGGTTGATGAATATGTTTGGAAACTCTTGTTGAGTCTGCATAACATAGTGCAGCAGAATTTTTGGACTGGAACCCAGATTCTTTGTCCGCAGGAGTCGAATCCACGGACAGAAGGTGGTATAGCAAAGGTGGAGATTTATTAAAGAACAAGTACAGACTCCCACGTGGGGAGAGGGAAGACTCTCACAGCACAGACTCCCATGCGGGGAGGGGGAAGAGTCCCACTGAGTTCCTTTTCCCTGCGGCTTATAAAGTCTGCAGATCCTTGTGCCCTGATATCCCCTCTGCCTGGTCATTATTTCCTTGGACTGGTTACCATAGTAACTCCTGAGCTCAAAGGTCGAACCTCACGTGGGACATGTCAGGTTCTCCCCCCTCCTTCCTTATTGTTTTCCTGTTCCCTTTGGGGTTTCTCCTTCTCCTTCTGGATGAGGGGCTCCTTCCCTTTATTTTGTAAACATAGACCTTCTGCTGTTTCTAGCTCCCCCATTCTATGGAAATGTGCGTGTTGCAGCTTTTTAGCTTCCCTATTCTATGGAAATATACCTTCTGCTGCTCTGCAGCCCTGTGTTTCTTCCATGGTCCCCTTAATTTCTAAAATTTCCTAAACCTGTCCTATTTCATCCCTAAAAATTCCAGTTTCAACAGCACATGTAGTAAATATCACTG
>NW_005871561.1:644897-648667 GCF_000147115.1 Myotis lucifugus | reverse complement strand
CGCTCATGTATGATTCAACCCTGCCTCTGCTTAATTGGCTCAAGTAGTGACAGGCAGCAGGGTTGTTTGCCCAGTTACACTAGGATTATGGCTGTCACTGAGTGTCCAAACCTGTAGAGAATTTTCAAGCCAAAACTGATGATGATGCTGGAGACAATTTCTCAAATGCTCCAGAGAATAACAGATTTTCAGATTCTTTTATTTGTTTGAAATTAAGGAGGAAAGTTAAGGAAGATAACATGAAGGTGGGAGAAAGCAAAGTGGAATTGGAATACAGGGTACGTGAGATTACTGCTCCCTTGAGGGTGGTTACCACCTAATTCAAAGGTGTGTTAACTTCAATGCACATATACAATGGAGAGGGTTTGCTTAAGACAAAGGTAACCCTTTTTCTAAAGAAGTTAAGTGCTGGGCATGACTACCCACCATGACTGTGGAGTTGGGAATTTATGATCAGGTCACCCTGGGAGGTTACTTTCTGTAGAACGCCCCCCCCCTTTTTTTGGTCTACAGGACATTGGTAAGACAGAAAGGAATCTCATCCCCTTATACAGCTGTGGGGGTTTAGGTGTGCCGCTGTGGTGTGCAGATCATTTTGAACTAGAGGCAACCAGGACTCTGTGGGCTCAAGAGAAACTTTTGCCCCCACTTAACTATCTAGAAGAAATTAAATTAGGGGCTGATCCCATAATAAATGATTATCAGAGATAACTGTTTGTGTTTTCTTGTTAATCCTCACCTGAGGATATTTCCCCCCCATTGTTTTTCAGAGAGAATGGAAGGGAAAGGGGAAAGAGAAAAGCAGTGTGAGAGAGATACATCAATTGGTTGCCTCCCACAGGTGGCCCGACTGGGGGTGGGGAGCAACCCCACAACCCAGGTACCTGCCCTTGACTGGGAATGGAACCCTTGCCCCTTCGTGCGAAGTCCAGTGCTCTTACCACTGAGCACACCAGCCAGGGAAAGAACCTTTTTTGCCTACCTATAGGGCAGGGCAAACTTTTTTTTATTTTATTTAAAAAATATGTTTTTATTGACTTTAGAGAGAGAAGAAGGGAGAGGGAGAGAGAGAGACAGAAACATCAATGAGGAGATTGGCTGCCTCCTGCACACCCCCTACTGGGGATTGAGCCCCTAACCCTGGCAGGTGCTCTGACTGGGAATCAAACCAGCCATGGGATAATGCTCAACCAACTGAGTCACACCAACCAGGGCAGGCAGGGCATACTTTTCATTACTAAACATCTGCTCTTATCATTCTGCAGCCTCAGTAGCCCCCGAGGTGCCTCACCTCATTCTTAGCTCAGAGTGTCATATATACCACACTTCCCCTGTCTGTGACCCTCCCATGCATGTGAGGCCTCTGACTCTCTCATGTATGAGGACTTCCCATGCATTTTATGTATTAAATTTGGTTATTTCCTCTTAATCTGTCTCACAACATCACCACACTCACAATACTTACTACCACACCCACAGCACTTCAGACCCCTTGGAGGCTAATCACCCTGAAGGGAGCCCATCGCCGTAACTCTCCTGTAACCCAAACCCCACCTTGCTTTCTTCCACCTTTATTTAATCTTCCTTATATTCCCTCCTTAATTCCAAATACATGAAAGAAACCCCACACTGTCATTCTCCAGTGCATTTGAGATCTTACTTCCCGGCATTGTTGTCAGTTTTGGCTCAAATAAATTCTCACCAAAATTCTCTACAGGTTTGGATGTTCTTCATCAACATGCTCAAAGAAAACAAAGTGGAGGGAGATTCCTCCTCTTATTTTAAACTGGGAGAATTAAACTTTTTATTTTTATTTTTAAATGTGTATTGATTGGAGAGAGAGAGGAAGGTAGAGGGAGAGAAACATCCACATGAGATAGAAACATTCACTGGTTGCCTTCTGCACCCACCTCAACTGGGGATTGAACCTGCAACCTGGGTAGGTGCCCAGACCAGGAATCGAACCGGTGATTTTTTGGTGCATGGGACAATGCTGAACCAACTGAGCCACACCAGCGAGGGCTGACCTCTTATTTTTTTCATTTGTCCCTGTCTTTACAATTATTAACCAATGGTTGGTGGCACCAATTCAATGCCAACAGGAATCCCCAGTTTGGGGTGCGGTGAAGAAGGAAACTTAATTCAGTGCAAAAGAGCTCAACTGTGATCCAGCACGGCTAAGAGGCGGCCCTGGGGCCAGGCCCCTCTCTGGCTAGACAGCTGTGCTCTGGCCTGTGCTGGTCTGCTCCACGCTGGTCCAGAAGACATCTTCAGTATTTCAGCTCAGCCAGGGTAATGCAGTGTCAGTCCTCAGTGGGAAGGGAAAGTGTGCCAGAGGGGAGCCAGCTTATGTAAGCAGAAGTCCCCTGATCCCTGACTGGTCTGTGCTCATAAAATAAGGATCCAGATTCCTGACATTTGATTGGTCCAATGGAGCTGCTGTGATTGGTGGGTAAAGATGTTGATACAGCTGTGCAGCTCTGATTGGAAGAGGAAAGCTCAGTCCTATTGGTTGAAATAGGAGTCCAGGAACTCCTTTATAAGGCTGGCTCAGATGGCAGGAACACAGGCAGGCAGGAGTTCAGTGCAGAGGCAGGCAGTTCAGAGCAGGCCTTCCCCTGAAGTGCAGTTTGCATGAGAGGCCCCGGTGAAGAAAAGGCTGCTAGGCTCTGTTTCTTAAAAAACAACAACATTGAGCCCAGTTAGCCACCAGGAGCCCTTCTTAGTAGGTATCTTCCTTATCAGTGTCCACACTATCTACTTCCTGCTTGGTGCTCTAAATTCCAAAGATGCACAGTGAGGGGGTGGGGTGACACAGGGGAGGTAGAGAAGGAAGGGACTCACTAGGCAAAGAAGCTATTTGACAAAATCATTTTGAGTCTGTGTTGTATTGTGTGACTCTCCTGGAAATAGGACTTCTTATGGATCCCCACTTTCTCACTGTCTTTCCCAGGAATTTTCTGAATCAGTTTTGAATCTATTAACTGTCACATTACTCACATTTGTTACATTTTGGAAATTGCTTGACATTGTTAGAGGTTAAGAGTTGTTGATACACTGAGGACTGAAATATCAGGAGCTGTTAGAGAACAAATTATTCGATGACACAGTAAGGAAAACTTTATTCAAGGGGAAACTATTTCTATAGGTATAGGGACCTCCGCAATGGAATCTTTCAGTGGGCAATAGAGAGTGGGCTCAAGTGTGACTATGGGCCAATGGAACTTATAGCCAAGGAGCGGGGAGGGGTGCAGTGGATGGAAAATTAGAGGAAGAAACATCCGCGGTGAGGATTCTGGCTGAACTGACCAGGCCAGGGTGATCAGGTATCACCTAGATAATGGAGGATGAGAAATCCAACTAGAGATGGAGGGTGGGGGGTTCTGGTCAAACGGACTTAGCAGCGTCCTTGCTAAAACTGGACCCCGTGGGTTTTGGACTCCGGTCCCGCCGACAGCAGAGACAAACAGGGAAGTCTGAAAGTCAGGCTTCATGGAAAAATATTTCAGAGGAGCCCGAGTAGAATTTGGTCAAGAGAATCTGTTAGCTCTTTCCCCTATGCTGTGCAGCCCCTTGGTTTCTGTGATACTTACTGTCTATATTCCAATATTTATTGAGCCCTAGTTATGTGTCAGGCACAATGTTAGTGCTTTAGATCTGTCTGTTAACCCTCCTGACAGCCATGCCAGGTAGACATACGTATCTCCAATTCAAGAATGAGACATGTATGTGCCTGTTCTGGGGTTCCACAGGTACCGAGTCACAGTGCT
>NW_005871561.1:640029-642511 GCF_000147115.1 Myotis lucifugus | reverse complement strand
TACCACCTGCCAGGGTGTGTTGGTCCATGCACAGGTCCTCGGGTTGAACTGGCCGTTCTTGAGAGCAGAGGTCGCATTCACGTGTCTCTCCACCTCTGGCGGAAATGTGGGGCGTGGCCAGCCACATTCAAGGTCACCTGCCTGTCCTTGGCAAGGTGGTGCTGCTGTGACCACAGAAGTGTCCATTGCGTTCCAGCACAGTGCTTCCTTTCTAAACATGCTGTGCTTACGGTAAAATAATGGCTGCTTGCCGAAACCGGTTTGGCTCAGTGGATAGAGCATCAGCCTGCGGACTGAGAGGTCCCAGGTTCGATTCCGGACAAGGGCATGTACCTGGGTTGCGGGCACATCCCCAGTAGGAGATGTGCAGGAGGCAGCTGATCGATGTTTCTCTTTCATCGATGTTTCTAACTCTCTATCTCTCTCCCTTCCTCTCTGAAAAAAATTAATAAAATATATTTTTTTTAAAAAAATGGCTGCTTTGAAAGCCCTGAGAGGAATTTCCTGGCTCAAGGTTATAGTACCAAGAGATTAGGGAGGATCCCTGTGATTTGGGGACTATTAGACTGTTTTAGCTAAGTGGGGTATATTTGGTTGAGCAAAGATGACTGTGTGTATACTTGTATGGGAAAAGCTACAACCTTTCTGCTGAGCTTCCCATTTACTCGCACACCACCACCAAGCAACCCTTCTCACACCAGAGGTGAGGGGGTTTCCACGCATGTCTTCACGTGCAATCCCCTTCTACCCGGAGTTTATTTTACCCACGAGACCACCCCCTTCAGATGTCAATCACCAATAGTATGTCCCCAGGTTATCCACGACTTCTGTCCTATCGGCTACAAATCAGAGGTTCCCATGACCTGCTCCTGGCATTCCATCATTTGTTAGAGCAGCTCACAGAACTCAGAGAAACACTTAACGTTTATCAGTTTTTTAAATATAATTTTTTAAAAAATATATTTTATTGATTTTTACAGAGAGGAAGGGAGAGGGACAGAGAGTTAGAAACATCGATGAGAGAGAAACATCGATCAGCTGCCTCCTGCACACTCCCCACTGGGGACGTGCCCGCAACCAAGGTACATGCCCTTGACCGGAATCGAATCCGGGACCCTTGAGTCCGCAGGCCGACGCTCTATCCACTGAGCCAAACCGGCTAGGGCTTAAATATAATTTTATTGATTTCAGAGAGAAGGGAGAGGGAGATAGAAACATCAGTGATGAGAGAGAATCACTGATTGGCTGCCTCCTGCACGCCCCACACTGGGAATGAAGCCCGCAACCTGGGCATGTGCCCTGACCGGGAAGCGAACCGTGACCTCCTGGTTCATAGGTTGACACTCAACCACTGAGCCACGCCAGCCAGGCTACCAGTTTTTTCAGAGATGATAAAGGATACAGGCGAACAGCAAGATGACACTCAGAGGGTGAGGTCTGGCAGGGTCCAGAGCACAGGAGCTTCTGTCCCCCATGGAGTTAGGGTGCGCCACTTCCCCGTGTGGATGTGTCCACCCACCTGGAAGCTGAATATATACAGGCCTCCTCATGTAGGCGTGATCAAGTGTTAACTCCTCTCTGGAGAGGTGGGGGCGGGACTGAAAAGCCCAGGCTTCTAATCATGGCTGGTCTTTCTGGTGACCAGCGCCCCAGCCAGGGGCCCACCCAGGGTCACCTCAGAACAGCAGAGGCTCCTAGTCCTCTTTTCACTAGCAACTCACAAGGGTTTAGGAGCCGAGACCAATATATACGTACTAGAGGCCCGGTGCACAAAAATTTGTGCACTCGGGGGGGAAGGGGGGGTCCCTCAGCCCGGCCTGTGCCCTCTCGCAGTCTGGGACCCCTCGGGAGATAACGACTTGCTGGCTTAGGCCTGCTCCTGGGTGGCAGAGGGCAGGCCCAATCCCTAGGTGCAGCCCCTGGTTGGGCTCAGAGCAGGGCTGATTGGGGAGTTGGGGCACCGCCCCCCGTCATGCACAGAGCAGGGTGGATTGGGAGGTTGCGATGCCACCCTCAGTCACGCTCAGGGTAGGGCCGATTGGGGGGTTGGGGCACCGCCCCCTGTCACACTCAAGGCAGGGTCGATGGGGAGGTTACGGTGCCATCCCCTGTCACGCACAGAGCAGGGCCAATCAGGGGGTTGGGCGCTGCCCCCTGTCATGCACAGAGCAGGGCCGATCAGGGGTTTGAGGAGCTCCCCCCTGTCACTCACAGGGTAGGGCTGATAGGGGAGTTAGGGCACCGCCCCCTGTCACACGCAGAGCAGGGCGGATCAGGGGGTTGGAGTGCCACCCTCTATCACCCACAGAGCAAGGCCGATCAGGGGGTTGGGGCGCCGCCACTGTCACTCAGGGAAGGGCCGATGGAGAGGTTATGGATCTACCCCGTCACACACAGAGCAGGGCCCATGGGGGTGGGGTGGGTTGGGGCGCTGCACACACGTGTCACACACAGAGCAGGGCCCATCAGGGGGTTGGGGCGC
>NW_005871561.1:577169-639663 GCF_000147115.1 Myotis lucifugus | reverse complement strand
TTTTTTTTTTTTTTATCGGGCCCAGCTTTAGCTCTGAGGCCTCGCTGCTGAAAACATCGATACAATGTTTCGGTCTGGCTCGCTTTCAGTCTGGCTGGTTTCTGGGGTTTTGTTTAGCTTCTTATTTGCAACATAGTACATAGTTGCTTAGAGTTGCAGCTGAGAGGCCGGCAAGTTAGGCGGGGAACGTTGGAGTCCGCAGTCACTGGAGCAAGCAAGCCTCATGTTTGCTTCCACCTGCCTGGCTGCCGGCTGCCATCTTGGCTGACAGTTAATTTGCATATACTCACTGATTAGCCAATGAAAAGGGTAGCGGTCATACGCTAATTACCATGTTTCTCTTTTATTAGTGTAGATTATCTCATTACTCTTTGGGGATGGGCTCTCTCCTCATGATTGGATCTTTCTTAATCTAGACGCCCTCTCCTAGGGTAGGCCCCTGCCTCAGCTCCAGCGTGAGCCCTGCTCGCCCCAGCACCCAGCTCCCGTCCTTCCTGGCTCTCCTCATTTTATCCGTCTGCGTTTAGTACACTTGTTCAGTTTGCTACTCACCTTCCGCACCAGGGAAGGCCCTGACGGCAGGACCCAGTCTGCTGTGTTCACAACTGTGTTCCCAACAGCAATGCCATGGCAGCACAGAGAGGCCTGAATAAATAGTTGTCGGTGAATCATTTTATTTTATTTTTATTTTATTATTATTGTTGTTGTTGTTGTTGTTAATCCTTGCCCAAGGATATTTTTTTCATTGATTTTTAAAGAGGGTGGAAGGGAGGGAGGGAGAGAGAGAGAGAAACATCGGATGTGAGAAAGACACATCGATTGGTTGCCTCCCAAAAGCACCCGACTGGGCCTGGGGTCGGCCTGCAATCCAGGTATGTGCCCTTGATGGAGAATCGTACCCGAGACTTCAGTGCATGGGCTGACGTGCTACCACTGAGCCACACCGGCCAGGCTCCATGAATCCTTTTAGATGAAAGCTTACCAAATTACTGGAACGCTGCTGAAAAGCTGACGACTGTTTGTTGATTAGGGGAGGTTGGTTCCTGTAAATATTTAAACTTTCACACCAGGGGAGATGCCACAGATCACAAATTCTTGTTCTTTGTAGAAACATACATTTTCCAGCGTTTTGATGGGATGCAGTTTTCTGTTGAAAAATATTGATCTATAATTCTTTTTTTTTCTATCTATAATTCTTGCAGGGCAGTCTGTATTTAAGCCAGTGCGTGCTTTAACATGCAGTTTCCCCAGGAACCCTGTGGGTAAAAAGAGCACATGACTTGGGGTTCCGAGTCTGACCTTCATGGCCTGTTTGCTGTGCGGCCACGGGCTAAGAGGCTTTGCTTCTCTGAGCCTCGTTTTCATTACTTGAAAAATGGAAAAAATGACACTTAAGTAATTCATTGTTCAGGCAAATATTACTTCATGTGTGTCCGCACCGAATTCTGTGGGAGATTTTAAAAAATGAAAGTAGCACACAGCCCTTGCCTTCCAGGAAGTTAGTTTAGTTGGAGAGAGAAGCCATAGCAGGAAAGGTTAGTTGCGTTAAGGCAGCAGGGCTTTGTCCGCAGGGTCAGGCCTCCTAGGGAGTGGGGGTGGCTCTCATCGCTAACTGGATAACAAGCTGACACCCACAGTTCCGAGCGGAACCAGAAGTCCCACGTGGTGGTTTTGTAATAGACTATTTTCATGTTTACCAAGCAGTTGAGGGAGGGGCTAATAGTGTCGATACTCAGAGAACTAACAGGTTGCGTTGAGCTTTGACTAAAATTAATGTTGGAAGTTCTTCCATTTTGAGGCAACTTTGAACCAGTGCAATGGCGACTGCGGTGAGCAGGGCTCCCAAGGATGCTGACCTGTGGGCCTCGCATGACAAAATGCTGGCGCAGCCCCTGAAAGACAGCGACATCGAGGTGAGGCTGTGGGGTCTTCGTGGGTGTCCTTAGATCCCAGTGCCTTGTGTACGTTCTCGTTCTAATCCCAAGTGCCCTTCCTTCAGAACAGCCTTGCAGTTAGTATGAGTGCCAGACTTAGAGGCAGCGGTTGGCAAGTGCTAAGAGCCCTTCCGGGATAAGGATAAGGATGTCTGTGTTTCTGCAAAGTGCAGAGCTCTGTGCTGGATGCTCTGGAGGGACGGGGAAGGTCACTGAGATTTGACCCTTTCTTACAGTTCAGAGGAGTACATTTAGACACCAAGAAGCATCTTTTATTAATGTACTTTTAAAAATATATTTTTATTGATTTCAGGGAGGAAGGAAGAGGGAGATAGAAACATCAATGATGAGAGAGAATCATTGATTGGCTGCCTCCTGCACACTCCCTACTGGGATGGAGCCCACAACCCAGGCAGGTGTCCTGACCAGGAATTAAACTGTGAACTCCTGGGTTCATAGGTCAGTGTTCAACCACTGAGCCACACCAGCCTGGCCTAACCATCTTTTAAGGAAGCTTATTTTATTTTATTTTTTAAATATATTTTATTGATTTTTTAGAGAGGAAGGGAGAGAGATAGTTAGAAACATGGATCAGCTGCCTCCTGCACGCCCCCTACTGGGGATATGCCCGCAACCAAGGTACATGCCCTTGTCCGGAATCGAACCTGGGACCTTTCAGTCCACAGGCCGACGCTCTATCCACTGAGCCAAACCGGTTTCAGCAAGGAAGCTTATTTTAAAGAAGAGAAGCAAGGAATCAGGGAAGGGAAAACTTGGTGAAATGTAAAACTAAAGATAAGATGGTATAGAATTAAAAATTAGGTGAGATACTTATTTTAAGTATATTCTGAGTTTGGTTTTTTGGGTTATGGTCAACCTCTGAGGGCAAAATATGGCGCTTTAACAGTGGCTCTTCTCTTTCCTCAGTCATTGCTGTGATCAGAGTAGAATGTTGAGCTTAGAGGTCCAAATGTTTACGTCTGTTTTCTTCTCTCCAGGTTTACAACATCATTAAGAAGGAGAGTAACCGGCAGAGGGTTGGACTAGAGCTGATCGCCTCAGAGAATTTCGCCAGCCGAGCAGTTTTGGAGGCCCTGGGCTCTTGCTTAAATAACAAGTACTCTGAGGGGTACCCTGGCCAGAGGTATGTGAATGCTCTCTGAGCGCTGCTTCCGGCGGGTGGGCGAGGCACCGAGTCTGCAGCGTGCAGGCCCCGCAGGCTCCTGTCCACGCCTGCGTCCGACACACCTTGTGTGCGGGCCCTGTGACAGCGCCGTGTTCCAGAGCAGCGACGCTCAGGGTCACTAACAGCCCCTGCGCGGCTTTCCTGACGAGCAGGCCAGACCCTATAGAGGAGTGCGGAGCTGCTGAACTGTGGGTGAGCCTCTAGAACAAGGTCAGCAAGTACTCTGAGTGATGCTAGGGGAGGGGGCTGTTGCGTGTGAGTAATCAACGCGGCTTCAGAAGTGGACACTGAACCTGCCGCCGGAAGCGTTTCTGCGTATAAGTGTTGGATTGACACGGGCAGTGATTTGGGTCAACTCCTTCACCTGGAGAACCCAGAGAAGTTACCTCTCTTACAGTCATCACCAGACAAAGTGATGGTTACAGCATCTGACATGTGGTTTTGCAAATTTGTATTTTTGTGTCCCAAAGGACACAGAAAAAGAAGGGTCGCCCTGGGGTTGAACGCATTCTACCCTGGGGTACTTACTCTGCAGCTCTCTGTAGAATGGCCAGACACCGGAGTAGGTGTGCCGAGCCACCTCAGCCAAGGGTTCACAAGCCTGAGGGGGGGCGGCAAAGGATGAAGAAGAGAGAGAATAAACTGGGTCTAGGTAGATCTTCCTGTGCCTGGCTGAGGCCACAGAGAGAGATCCCGACAGCAAGCTGAGCCTTTATTTTATAGCCAGAGGTAAACAAGGTAGTGGTCACCATAGTTACAGCGTTCTTGTGAGTTTCACTTGTTTTGGCAGCACTTGCTGCATCTCCCTCAGCCCATTAGCTACCCAGATAAGATCTAGGGAGCGTCATAAGGTCAAGCCTAATTATGCTAAGAGAACTGTGCCCTCTAAGCTGGGACTTGTTTGTGGCTTTGCCCACAGGTCAGTCTGAGGCTTAACCCTATAGCCGCACCCTACAGTAAGGGCTTGTGTTTCTTCTGCTGTGAATGACTAGCTTTTGCATTGTACCTTGAGGAGGTCAGAGGTCACTGGCTGTTTTCACAACTAATATCTCATTCGATCCTCATGGCCGCCCTGTAGGGAGAGGGGGGCTGTGCTCCATGCTGTAAGGATGGGAGAGCGAAGACTCGCTAAGATTCGGTGACTTTTCAAGTTTGCACACAGGTAGTGGGGCAGGGCCTGGATCCAGATGCTTTCCAGTTGTGGTTTGATAAGAAACATCTGCTCTGTGTCCCTGGTTTCTGGCGCTTGAGCTCCTAAAACTCTTGGAATCTGGTGATAGGATGTCTTATTCATAATGAACACACCTGAGTTTATGTTAAGAGGTGACCCTTGGTGGGCCTCTAGACGGCTTCAGGGTGGGGCTGGTGCCAGAAAGACCAAGGCATGCTGAGAGGGCTGAAGCCGAGTCACCACCACTGGCCAGTGGTTTGGTCAGTCACCTCATAAGGAAGCCTATGGAACCCCGTGCGGTGAGGTTTGCAGAGCTTCCCAGGCGGTGCACGGTTGAGGTGCTGGGAGGGGCCGGCCTGGAGGGCCCGGGAGCGCCAACCCCTTCCCCGCACCGTGCCCCATGCATCTGGCCAGTGATAGTAAGTGAAGTGCTGTCCTGAGTTCCATGGGTCACTTTGGTGAGTTATTGAACGTGAGAGGGTTGTAGGAATCCCATAGTTTGTCAGACAGAAGTGAGCAACCTGGGGACCAGCCATGTGACAGCCTCTGAAGTGGGACGGCCTGGGGGGCTGAGCCCTTGGCCTCAGGGGCTGGGCTGCCCCAGCTGGTCAGTCAAAGCTGAATTGAATTGTAGGATGGTTGGTTGGTGTCAGAACTGGATGGTGTGAGGAAAAACCCCCTCACATTTGACATCAGAAGTGTTGTTACCGGAAAGGGGGCTGAGCCTAGGGCCGGCCGGAGTGTGTGGTTCTTGACCTGGTGCAGGAAAGACGTCACACCATGAGTCCAGGTGACTTTGAGAGGATGTTTATTAAAGCTGGGGCAGTGCAACAAGGAGGGGGCTGGGGTAGAAGCAGCAGGAGAGCCAGGGTGGGGTGCTCTGGTTCACTAAGAAGTCAGAGAAAGGGGGCCCTGGAGACAGGATCAGATCGGAGGGTGAGCCTGGCACGAGCTGCGGCTGCCCATTGCTCCCCTGGTGGGGACCCCATGGAGTGTAGGAGGTGCCCGCCTGCGGCGGGTAGAGGGGAAGGGAAAGGCATGGGCGCGCTCCTGGGAGGGAGAGTGCAGGCTGGGTCCCTCCTGGAGGGTTTAAAGGCTGGGCTTTTAGGGGAGGAATTAAACCCTTTCAGGGTCGTGGCTCCACTAATTGGTCAGCCCCAGGGCAAGGGGTTTAAACTGCATGACCAGCAATATGCCAGGGGAGGAAAGGCCACCCTGGGGCAAGGTCCGCACCAGTTTTGCCCATTGCTAGTCACCCAGGGCTCTGCCCTGCCGACCGTCTGTATCTGCTGGGAATTGCTGGCCAGTTTGTTCAGCTCTCTGCCTCAGTTTCCCCAGCCCACTTGCCAAGGAACTTTCCTAGTTTCCTACTAATCTGCCTTATTGTGAGTAAAACCCCTCATTCATCTTTTTCCTTATTGTGGTAAAATATACATAATAGAAAATTTTCCTTTTTAAGTGTGCAGTTCAGTGGCATTAAGCACATTCACAATATGGTGCAACCATCACCACCATCATCTCCAGAACTTTTTCATTTTGCATAAACAAAACTCTGTACCCATTAAACTGTAACTCCTGCCAGCAAGCACATGAACCAGGTGCTCAACATCACTGAACATCAGGGACGTGCGGATCAAAACCCCAGTGAGCTATTCCCTCACACCCATTAGAACGGCTACTATAGAAACACACACACACACACACACACACACACACACAAGTGTTGGTGAGAATATAGAGGAGTAGCCCTTGTGCGCTGTTGGTAGGGATGTAAAATGTGCAGTCACTGTGGAAAACAGTATGCAGGTTCCTCAAAAAATGAAAAATATATGATCCAGCAATTCCACTTCTGGGTATATATTCCAATAGAATTGAAATCAGGGAATCAAACAGATATTTGTACACCATGTTCATAACAGCATTAGTCACAGTAATCAACATATGGGAGAGACTGAACCAAGATGGCGGCATAGGTAAACACCGGAGATTGCTGCCGCAAACAACCACTTCAAAAATACAACTAAAAGCGGAACGGACATCACCCAGAACCACAGGAAAGCTGGCTGAGGAGAGACTCTTCAACTAGAAGGAAAGACAACAGCATTCCGAGGCTCAGAGGAGGCGCAGTGTGGAAAATACAAAGGTGTGGAGGTGCGTGCGCAGAGCGGGCTGGTGGCTGAGGGCGCAGTTGTCGTTTTCAATCAGGAGGGAGTCTCAGACTCAAATGGGAGAAGCGGGATTGTCTGGCATCAGTTGGAACGTGAGGGCAGCTTTCTCTCCGAGGTTTGTAGCGGTTGCTGGGGTTCTGAGAAGCAGAGCCTCTGGGAACGAGACTGAGAGCAGCCATAACTGCTCCCTCCACCCGCCCTGTTGATCCCCTGCGACCCGCCCCGCCCAAGCCCTGCGCAGAGCCATTTGCCGGATAGCCTCAGGCAAAGGCTAGATTAGCACCTCTCCAGAGGACAGAAGTTTTCCCACGGCAGACACAGCTGATTCTCACAGCCAGTCGGCCTGGTGGTCAAATCCCTCTAGTATTAACTACAACAATCAAGGCTTAACTAGAACAAGACTGCGCACAAAGACCACTAGGGGGTGCACCAAGAAAGCATAAAAAATGCGGAGACAAAAAAACATGACAGGAATGGAGGATACAGAGCTAAAAAACGCAATTTTGAGGGCTTTCAATAATGTGCTAGAAGCTGCCGATAAACTTGATGAGAGCCTCAAGAAAACTAATGAGACCCTCGATGTTGTGATAAAGAACCAACTAGAAATTAAGCATACACTGACTGAAATAAAGAATATTATACAGACTCCCAACAGCAGACCAGAGGAGCGCAAGAATCAAGTCAAAGATTTGAAATGCGAAGAAGCAAAAAACACCCAACCGGAAAAGCAAAATGAAAAAAGAATCCGAAAATACGAAGATAGTGTAAGGAGCCTCTGGGACAGCTTCAAGCGCACTAATATCAGAATTATAGGGGTGCCAGAAGATGAGAGACAGCAAGATATTGAAAACCTATTTGAAGAAATAATGACAGAAAACTTCCCCCACCTGGTGAAAGAAATGGACTTAGAGGTCCAAGAAGCACAGAGAACCCCAAACAAAAGGAATCCAAAGAGGACCACACCAAGATACATCATAATTAAAATGCCAAGAGCAAAAGACAAAGAGAGAATCCTAAAAGCAGCAAGAGAAAGACAGTCAGTTACCTACAAGGGAGTACCCATACGACTGTCAGCTGATTTCTCAACAGAAACTTTGCAGGCCAGAAGGGAATGGCAAGAAATATTCAAAGTGATGAATGCCAAGAACCTACAACCAAGATTACTTTATCCAGCAAAGCTATCATTCAGAATTGAAGGTCAGATAAAGAGCTTCACAGATAAGGAAAAGCTAAAGTTGTTCATCACCACTAAACCAGTATTATACGAAATACTGAAAGGTATCCTTTAAGAAGAGGAAGAAGAAGAAAAAGGTAAAGATACAAATTATGAACAACAAACATGCATCTATCAACAAGTGAATCTAAGAATCAAGTGAATAAATAATCTGATGTACAGAATGAACTGGTGATTATAATGAATCAGGGACATAGAAAGGGAAGGGACTGACTATTCTTGGGGGGGAAAGGGGAGTGGGAGATGCGGGAAGAGACTGGACAAAAATCGTGCACCTATGGATGAGGACAGTGGGTGGGGAGTGAGGGCAGAGGGTGGGGCGGGAACTGGGAGGAGGGGAGTTATGGGGGGGGAAAAAAAGAGGAACAAATGTAATCTGAACAATAAAGATTTAATTAAAAATTAAAAAAAAAACATATGGGAGCAACCCAAGTGTCCATTGATGGACAGGTAGATAAGCAAAGGTGGTCTATCTATAATATAAAAGCGTAATATGCTAGTTAGACCGGACAGCCGAACGATCTTCCGGACGTCCTTCTGGACTAAGCCTCGGCGGCAGGGGCCAAGGCAGAGGCAATTAGGGGCAATCAGGCAGGCAGGCAAGTGGTTAGAGGAGATCAGGCAGACAGGTGAGTAGTTAGGGGCATAAGGCAGGCAGGCAGAGTGGTTAGGGGCGATCAGGCAGGCAAAGGGGTTAGGGGTGATCAGGCAGGCAGGCAGGCAAGCAGTTAGGAGCCAGCGGTCCCAGATTGCGAGAGGGATGTCCAACTGCCAGTTTAGGCCCAATCCCACAGGCCTAAGCCAGCGGTCCCGGATTGCAAGAGGGATGTCCCGGATTGAGAGAGGGTGCAGCTGGGCTGAGGGGTCCCCCACCCCCCCACACGAATTTCGTGCACCGGGCCTCTAGTACATACAATAAAAAAAGAAGAAAATCCTACCACATGATGCAAGGATGAGCCTTGAGGACATTATGCTAAGTGAAATAAACTGGTCACAAGAAGTCAGATACTTTATGATTCCATCTCTGTGAGGTCCCTAGAGTAGTCAAACCATAGAAATGGAACTAGATGGTTGGTTCCTAGGGGCTGGGGGAGGGAGAAATGGGGAGTTGTTCAGCGGGTGTAGTTTCAGTTTTGCAAGATGAAAAAGTTCTAGAACATAAAAAAAAAAA
The DNA here is from genome assembly GCF_000147115.1 of Myotis lucifugus. NCBI lineage: Eukaryota > Metazoa > Chordata > Mammalia > Chiroptera > Vespertilionidae > Myotis > Myotis lucifugus. The sequence goes on along the minus strand of NW_005871561.1, from coordinate 630,799 downwards.
ATCACACACAAAAAAAGTTCTAGAGATCTGCTGTGTAACAATGTGAGTACTTATCAACATGAGGCACTTAACACTACTGAACTGTGTGCTTAAAAATGGTCACGATGGTGTGGCCCAGTTGGTTGAGCATCGTCCCATGCACCAAAGGGTGCTGGTTTGATTCCCGGTGGAGGCACATGCCCATGTTGCTGGCTCAGTTCCCGTGGGGGAGCATGCAGGAGCATCGATGTTTCTCTCTCACTCCCTCTCCCTTCTTCTTTCTCTAAAAATCAGTAAAAACATTTTTTTAAAAATGATTAAGATGGTAAATTTTATGTGACTTTTATTATAATTTAAAAATGTAAACACATTTAATTCAAAAAATTTAATTTAAAAAATTTCAAAGCTTTTTGTGACCACAAGGCCTAAGTGTTAAAAATTTCTTCTGGATTGAGTTATTATGATTATTAGTATGTATACCAATAAAAAACATAAATATATGAGAAATTTTGATATGTTATTATTCAGTGAGAAGTAAAATTTTATTAGAAATGCAAAAACCCTCTACCTCTCCCTCCACCCAGCCCCTGGCCAACCACCATTGCACATTCTGTCTCTGATGTGACTGCTCTTGGCACCTTATGTAAGGGGGGCAGTCAGTGCTGAAACGGCTCGTTTCACTTAGCACAATGCTCATGCGAGGTTGGCCCTGCAGCTGACATCAGTTTCCTCGTCGATGAGGAGACACTAACTCAGTGTTGGAGCAGGCACTGAGAAGGCGAGTCCTGTGGCTTCACACCAGGGCTGCACTCCTGTTCCGTCCTGCGCGAGGTTCTTTGGCCTCTGCCAGAGCCGGCCTAAGTCTCCTGCTCTTCTCACGCAGGTATTACGGCGGGACTGAGTTTGTTGATGAGCTGGAGATCCTCTGTCAGAAGCGAGCGCTGCAGGTCTACGGTCTGGACCCCCAGTGCTGGGGGGTCAACGTCCAGCCCTACTCGGGTAACTAACTACCAGGTCCAGGGAGGCCTGGCCAGTGTTCGTGGGGCGGAGCCTACGAAGGGCTGCCCGTACACAAAAGCTAGGAAAAGCCCCTCCTGGCGCGGTTGTCTTTCTCCATGTCCTTGGCTCCCGCTCTTCTCGCCCCTCGAGGATAGTGCCCTGTCTGACCCGCCCCTTCCCTCACTCTCAAAGGGGTTGGTGTGGGGGGACCTCTGGGGGCTCGAGGAATGCAGCATTGTTTCCAGTCCAAAGTCGCGTGCCCCACACTTTGAAAGGCCAAAACTCGGAGTTTGGAGTAAGGAAAGATTTGTCGATCGAGAAGATGGGGCCCTAACCCTCAAACCCATGTTAAGAAAGCAGAGTTGAGGCCCCGCAGACGTCCTCTAGTGATCGGCATGTCCGGAGCAGGCTGGTAGCCTGAAGGCCATGGGAGCCACACAGATTTGAACCTGATGGAGTCGGAGACGGAGCATCTCACTCTGTTCCATATGGTGGCCACTTCTGGTGGATGGCCTAGTGGCCGAGCTTGGGGTCCTGCCAGGTGCCGCACGGGCAGAAGCAATTGTACGCCCTCTGGTCTGCCCGGTCCAGGCTCCCCTGCCAACTTCGCAGTGTACACCGCCCTGGTGGAACCCCACGGGCGCATCATGGGCCTGGACCTGCCCGACGGAGGCCACCTGACCCACGGGTTCATGACGGACAAGAAGAAAATCTCTGCTACATCCATCTTTTTTGAATCTATGCCCTATAAGGTAAGAGTGCCCCTCTCTCCACAGCCCCACCGTCTGTCTCCTCAGGAAGCCGCCAGTGTGTGGCTGCACCAGTAGGAATGAGTTGTTCACCTGGCACCAGGGGAAGTCCCCACTCTCACCATCTGTCATTTCCCTGCGCTGGGGACTCCTCGGGCATACAGGGCAGGCTGGGGGCGGTTGGGGAGGCAACTGCGTAGGGGGTTCCAGCCACAGCAAGGCTGCCAGCTGCTCCAGAACGAGGGGCAGTGACAGCTCCCAACAACCAGGTGCCCCAGCTGGACCCCTAGTGACAGCAGGTGCAGTGGAGCTCCCGCCGCCGCCAGCAGCCCCCACCAGCACCTCGTCAGCCTCCTGAGCCAGGCCTGATGCCCATCGCGGGACCAGCACATGTTTATGTGGGGCTCTTGTCATTACAAACAGTTTCGTGTAAAAAAAAAAAAAAAACACATGTCAGGCCCTGGCCGGGTAGTTCAGTTGGTTAGAGCATCATCCTGATATGCCAGGGGTGAGGGTCCCATCCCCAATCAGGGCACATACAGGAGCAACCAATAGTGCGTGAATGGGTGGACAACAATCAGTGTCTCTCCCCCTCCCTCTCTAAATTAAATAAAGAAAAGTGTAGCTGCATGTGAGATCCGTGGGCTCCTGAGGGGGCGCAGGGAGTTCGCCGTGGAGATGCGTAGAGAGATGGTACAAAGAGGTGACTTGCCCATGTGCTCATGGTACACCCTGTGCACCTGATTCTCCTCGTGCCCGGGACTCTCTCCTCGCGGCGCGTATTCAGTGGGCCGTCCCTGGTTCCTTTCATACGTCCCATCAGAGCAAAGGCAGCCATGCACTATTCCGCGTGGTTGAATATCAGACACACAATGTTATCCTTTTAAGAAAATCAAGCTGCCCGGACCGTGTGGTTCAGTGAAGTGTCCTCTGTACACTGAGAGGTGATCCCGGTCAGGGCACATATGCAGGTTTTGGGTTCAATCCCTGGTGGCAGTATGAGGAGGAAACCAGTTGATGTTTCTCTCTCCCCCTCTCCCTTCCCCTCTCTTTCTAAAAACAAACAAAAAACACAAAAGACAATAAAAACATATTTAGCCCTGGCTGGAGCTACGTGGTTAGAGTGTTGGCCTGTGCTCACAGTTCGATTCCTGGTCAAGGGCATGTACCTGGGTTTTGGGTTCAGTCCCCACCCCGTTGGGACACGTGCAGGAGGCAACCAGTCGGTGTGTCTCTCTCACATCGCTGTAATGTTTCTCCCTTCCTCCCTCCCTTCCACTCTCTCTGAAAAATAATGGGAAAAATATCCTCTGGTGAGGACTAACAACAACAAAAACATATTTAAGAAAGAAAGAAAGCCGTGGCCGGTGTGGCTCAGTTGAGTGTTGACCTACGAACTGGTCAGGGCACATGCCCGGTTGGGGCTGGATCCCCAGTCGGCGGTTCCGGAGGCAAAAACAAGCCATCGATCTCTCTCTCGGCGTTTTCAGCGTTGTTGCATATCCTTGATTGTTTGCTGTTTTGTTTTGTTGTGTGTTTTATCTAAGGATATTTTTCCATTGATTTTTAGAGAGTGGAAGAGAGAGAAAAAGACAGAAATATCAATGTGAGAGAGACACATCGATTGGTTGCCTGCTGTACATGCCCTGACCAGGGCCCGGGTCAGGAAAGAGCCTGCAACCAAGGTACATGCCCTTGACCAGAATTGAAGCTGGGAACCTTGGTCCGCAGGCCAACGCTCTATCCACAGAGCCAAACTGGCTAGGGCTGTTTGCTGTTTTATTAGCCTTTGTCTCAGTTCTAGCAATTGCACATATGCTTTTTTTTTTTTTCATTGATTTTGAGGGGAGAGAGGAAGAGGAGGGGGCATCGATTTGTTGTTTCACTTACGTGTGACTCACTGGTTGCTTCTTGTTTGTGCCCTGACCAGAGATCAAACCCGCAGCCTTGGCGTATCAGGACTATGCTCTGACCTACTGAGCTACCGGCCAGGGCATATGCTCTTTGAGTGCACGTGCTGGCTCGTTGCTTTCCATGGAAAGCCTTGGTGTTTCCAGTGACGATGTCTGCACTGGCAGTGCTGACCTTGAACGTGGAAACAGGACATTAGTAATACAATGCTCTGTCTTTGCACTGAGCACAAAAGCCGGTTCCTGGTTTCTTTCACCAGGGAAAGCATGGTGGCAGAGGAGCCACGGGCTTGTTCTTCAACCTTCAGGGGGGCCTTTGGGGAGCCTCCTGCTCTTTAGCCCAATGTCTGCTGTTATTGAAGTCTTCCTGGCATTAGCAAGCCTGGGGCTGCACCCCAGTTACCCCCACAGCCACCCTCTTTGATACGCACTGTGCAGGCTGCAGTCCCATGGACACACGAGAGGCCAGCCCAGTGGTGGGCCTGTGGGGTGTGGAGTGGCTGGGACCGGGACCCTGGCCAGCTTGGCCGGCTCACCTGCTGGAGGGCGGCTGTGGGCACCGGCCTTGGTGGTCAGGCAGGAGGACACAAACCTGATGGGCCTTCAGCAGCAACTGTTACCCATCAGGCTGCTTTCTCGCCCAGCCATTCAGCCCTTCAGCCCTGCCCCCTGGGACTTTCACACCAGGCTCCGCCCACCCCTGGGCCAGGCCGTCCATCTCTATGGAGAAACAGCTGGCTCGTGCACCTGCTGTCGCTCTCCCCCGACTAGAACCTCCTCCCGCTGGGCCTGTGCCTGGAGGGGCTCCTTCCCTCCATCCGAGGCCTCCACTCTGCTCTGGCCACAGGGCAGTTGGTTACATGCCTGTGAATTCTTCCAGGAGCTGTTTTATTGCCGAATTTTTGAAATTTAAACAAACAAACAAACAAAAACACTTAAAAAATATCCCACAAGTTTCAAAAGCAAAATGTGCAGGGAGAGAGTAGCAGCTGATTCTTTTGGGTAATTATGTCCTCTAAAATTTTATAGAATGTCCATTTTTTTTAATGTGGATCAGCCATTGATTTTTCAGTTAATAGTGTCTTTGCTGAGTTTAGGTGACTAAGAAAGAATCAGCTGCATCCTTAAAACAAAACATACAACAAAACCACAAATCGTCTTTCAGCCTGCTTTCCAGATGACTCCTTGGTTCCCAGAACCTTGCACACACACATCTGTGATTGTGTTGAACTGAAAGCATTTTTTTTATTTGGAAAGGGTGACCACCTAACCCCAAATCCTTCCCTCCATGGGGTGGGGCTTCCACAGGAGAAGTTTCTCACCACCTCCTCCCCGAGGGCTCCCATGCCCCCCACACCCCTAAGTCTTTCCTACAGTAACCCCCTGAGATTTTTTTTTCAAATATGTTTTTATTGATTTCAGAGAGAGATAGAAACATCCAAGAGAAAGAAACACGGATCGGCTGCTTCCTGCACGCCCCACACTGGGGATCGAGCCCACAACCTGGGCATGTGCCCTGACTGGGAATCAAACCCTGACCTCCTGGTGCCTGGGATGACCCTCAACCCCTGAGCCACACCGGCCCCCTGTGACTATTTTTACTTCCTGTTAGCATAAATGCTTTAACATAACTTTAATAAGTTGAACTTACTAAGAAATGTGCTGCCAAAAAAGAGAAAAGTTGTCTTACCATCTGCACTCCATCTGGAATTGAATTGGTTTCTGGAGGCCAGCGGTGGCTGCGGTAGGCATCCAGCTGACCTCGTGCCATGCGTTGGCAGGCCTAGCTGCCCTGCAGCCCCGCACCGCCTGGGCGGCAGCCTGTCCAGCCGGCTCTCCCCGCCCGCCCGCCCTGCTGCCACACTGCCCTCCCCACGCACAGCCTTCATTCTGTCACTTTGAGTGCTTTCACATTTCTCTCAATAATGCTCCGGGTAGCGGTCTTGCACATCTTTTGTTAGATATTTTATGGCTTTTGAAACTAATGAATGATATAAGTGATTTATTTCATTTTCTGTTTTTCGCTGCTCATAGATACGAATATAATTGACTTTTTAATTGGCTTTTGATCCTACATCCAGTGCCTCACTAAATGCAGTTCCTAGTTCTGGTAGCTGCATCTAGAGTCTTGGATGTCCTAGGTTTACAAGCAGTGAGTGAGGTCAGCTCTGGGGCTTTCTAATCCCACGACTTTCTCTCTGGGGCCTCCCTGGGCTGCGACTGAGGAGCCGTTGGTGGGCCCTCTGGCTCCTTCCTGAAGGCGCTCCCTCGGCACCTGCATGTGGGGTGCTCGCTCGCCTCGCTCCTGTTGCTCCGCAGTGGCTTCCTAGTTCCTTCTCATCCCAGGAGACCCCTGGGGGCGGGGCTCACTTTCCCGGAATCCCTCGGGGCTTGGTGGGTCTGTGAGTGAGACTTGGTTGTCGGCACCACAGGGGCATGCCACATGAGGGTACCCCACCTCACCCTCAAGCCTGGCCTGGGCACCTTCCTGTCTTCATGGCGGAGAGGAGCAGGCAGCTTTGGGCAGGTGGAAGGAGTCGCCTGATCCTTGACGGCCAGTGCCAGTCCCGGGGGAGGCCTGTGGGGAGGGTGCAGGCGCCTGAGCCTGCGTGTCCATGGCTTCCCACAGGTGAACCCCGACACTGGCTACATCAACTACGACCAGCTGGAGGAAAACGCCCGCCTCTTCCACCCGAGGCTCATTATCGCAGGTGAAGAACCTCATTACCGCAGGGGATGGGCCTCATTACCGCAGGGGATGGGCCTCATGACCGCAGGGGATGGCCCTCATTACCGCAGGGGCTGGGCCTCATGACCGCAGGGGATGGGCCTCATGACCGCAGGGGATGGACCTCATGACCGCAGGGGATGGGCCTCATGCCCGCAGGGGATGGGCCTCATGCCCGCAGGGGATGAACGGCGGGAAGCAGCGGTGGGAGCTCCCAGTCCTCGCCCCGTCCTGCTCACTGCTGGTTTCTGCCTGGATGGCTGAGCTTCTTGGGTCTAAGTGTACCCTTCTCTCAGAACAGATGTCCGTTTTGCCACAATAAGCCGCTGGTGGAATAGGTCCGAGGCTGTTCCCGGAGAAGCATCTAGAAATGTTAATCCCTGACTGACTGGGGGTGGGGGGCCGTCCCCACCACCAGGGCATGGAAGAGACAGAGATCAGAGTGGCTGCCTTGACACCAGATGTTTTTCGAGAACATCCTTCATTTCTGTCCTCAGATTGTGGAGGGAGAAGTCTCCAGGCTTTCAGATGTGCAGATCGGCGGCCACCGTGCCGCGGCCGCAGTTGGCTGTGGGTATCTCTGACTACAGGGTCACTTTTGCCATCTTAGGAACCAGCTGCTACTCCCGAAACCTGGACTACGCTCGATTGCGGAAGATTGCCGATGACAACGGGGCGTATCTCATGGCCGACATGGCGCACATCAGCGGGCTGGTGGCGGCTGGCGTGGTGCCCTCCCCCTTCGAACACTGCCACGTGGTGTCCACCACCACCCACAAGACCCTTCGAGGCTGCCGCGCGGGCATGATCTTCTACAGGCGAGGTGTGCTCCTCCGTGTGGCGGCCGTGCGGGAGGGGCCGGTTCCTCCCCTCGGTGTTCACATCCGCTTACGGGGCTGGGGAAACTATGGCCTGGGGTGCCTTGAAGACATGAGGGGTAATGACAGCTGTTCAGGGGACCTGGAGAGCCGCCCGGAGCGCAGCTGTCGGACCTGGGGGAGGAGCAGGGCATCGTGCCAGGCGGCCTCCTGGTGCGGCAGGTGCCGGAAGGGAAGGAAGACGTGCACGGCTGGCCAAGGCAGCCAGGGGCGCCGGCACAGAATTACTTTGGTGAACTTGCCATGTTCCTTCTAGAGAAAGACTCCCAGTAGTCAAGCTGTAAGGCCTCGTACAAGTCATAGCGCGTTTATCACTGCAGTAAGGAGTTTCCCTCTCCAGTAATGGGATGCTTCCAGCCCACATGTATGTGGGAGCCCCCATATTTTGGGATTCCCACATGTGAGAGCCGTGTGGGCCTGTGCAGGGGCCTGGCGTCCGCAGAGAAGCCACCCTCGGGAGACGGGGTCTCTCGAACCCCGTCAGCAGCTCCTCCCCGGCCCTGCCCGGCCACCCGTGTACAGTGGCGCCTCTGCACCCTGCGGTCCTTTCCGTGCGCTGAGGTGTCTGGGGCAGGTCGCCCTCCTCCCGCCTGGGCGATGGTTGCCGACTCAGCCAGCTGGACTCGCGGGGCTGGGGCCAGCGGTGAGCCTCTGCCCCTCCCTCAGCTCCGGGCAGGACCAGCAGCAGCGCCTGCCTTGGCCGGCTGCGGTGAGGATGTAACGGTTAACGCAGGCAGAGTGCTGAGAGCCGCTCTGCACACATCAGTGCTCCTAGTGCTGGTTAGTAACCTCCTCCCCAGGGAGCGTAGTCCGTCTCCAGCCACATGAGCCTTGTCTCCTCAGAGTGGTCATCCTGCAGAGCGCCCTCTGGCTTCTCTGAGGAGATGTGCCCAGGGCGTGTTCTTTGTGAGGGTCTCTCTCTCTTGGAGGGAAATGTTCGTCATTTCATTCCATCTGTGAAAGGGCAGGCTGCCCACCTGGCAGCCAGCGCCCTCTCTGCCCACAGCATGTCATGCAGGTCTCCCCTCCAGGAGGAGCGCCCACAGCTCCGCAGTCCGGGTTTGAGTCCAGGCAGAGAAAACAGCCCATCGGTGGTTCCCGTTCTGATCTTTTTCTTCATCCAGGAGTGCGCAGCACGGACCCCAAAACCGGCAAAGAGATCCTGTACAACCTGGAGTCGCTCATCAACTCTGCTGTGTTCCCAGGGCTGCAGGGAGGGCCCCACAACCACGCCATTGCTGGTAGGACCTCCAGAAACCCACCCCGAGCCTCGGAGGCTGTCCCTTCACCCACAGCAGCCCCCGTGCCGCCAGCCCCCCTTCTGTTCGCTGTGGCCCCGACTCCCCCCCACCTACCCACCAGAGTCGTGCCAGGACTTCCACGCTGGGGAGAAACGAGAGGAATGCCCCCGTCTAGGAGATGCTAACAAGGAAGCCCAGGGAAACGGGACTGTCACAAGGCAGGGACACGTGTGGCCGCCCTCGGGGAAGCCGAGCCCGGCCGGTCTGTGTGGAGCTCTCTTTAAGAACAGGGGAGGATTTGACAGCTGGAAGAGACATGGCAAAGGGAGGGGGCTAGCAAGGACAAAAAGCCTCTCCCCTGACCTGTGGGGGAGGGGCACCTGTGTCGGGTCCTAGGACCGCTGGCCTTGGGCCCGCACCTGTGGCTCCTGGGCCCGATTCCAGGACCCCAGCACGCAGTCCTGACTCATTCCCTCTCAGTACAAGCGGCTCAGAAAACCTGTGACGACCTCAGTTACTCCACTCTCTTCTTTGGAACAAAGCAGTTGCTAGGAGAGCCCAGGACAAAGGTCTAACCTGTATCATGAGAAGCACTAGTGTTCCCCAGAGGGAGGGGGGCAGAGCGGGGAGGTCAGGCACCAGGCAGTGGGCGGCCCGGCACCTCCCGGGGGTTTCCTGTCCCATTTTGTACCCACAAGCTCAGCATCTGCAGTTTCTTCCGCCCTCAGAGGATGGCATCGCCCAGCCTCCAGCCACACTGACTGGAGCCTCTGGCGGGACGCAGCACGTGCATTTTGCATTCTCCTCCATTTCTGTGCCCCGTAAGCAGCCGCAGGATTGAACACAGGCCTGCACCCTCACCTAGAATCTGATCTGAAAGGGCTGCGTAATTTGGCACCAACGCCCAGCTTTAAGCAGCGTTTTCATCCATGGAGCGTAGAGGACCGCCTGCAAGCTCTGCCTCACTTAGAACAGCTCTCCTGTGAAAGCTTACCAGCACCAAACTCCCACGCCTGGGAGAAAGGCTGCCTCAAAAGCACATCCTCAAACAGATGTCTGGCAGCGTGGCCGGGTCATTGTAGGGTCAGAAATATGTGTCATTTGGGGGATGTCATCCACCCCTTTCCGTGACAGCGGAAAACAAGCCCGAGCAGAGCCAGGTCTCTGAGTCTCAGCCTGTGTTTTGCCCCGTCCCGTCTCCTGACCACTGTCTCCCTGCAGGGGTGGCCGTGGCTCTGAAGCAGGCCATGACTCCAGAGTTCCGGGTGTACCAGCAGCAGGTGGTGGCCAACTGCAGGGCGCTGGCTGAGGCCCTGACGGAGCTGGGCTACAAAATAGTAACAGGTACAACAGAAACTTGGGTGGCACCCACTCACCTCGGCCGTGACCCTGCTGCTTCTGATTCATCCAGGCAGGTGTGGCTGTAGCAGGGCCCTGGGCTGCGGCTGCAGGGTATGAGTCAGGCACCTCCAGAGGCGTTGCTGTGCCCTGCGGCCTTCCCCTCCTCACACGGGGACAGCTGCCTCCCCTGCTGGGCCAGTGAGGCCTAAGGAGTCCCTGAGCTCACCGAGAGGCTGGGAACTGCGCTCACATGCGGTGGGTGGCAGCGCCAGGGCCTTCCCCACAGCGGTGCCTGGCATGGTCTGCAGGACTGACCCCACTCACCCCAAGGGCCACGGTGCAGTGGACCAGCTGCCGGGAGGCCAGGGAGTTCAGACCCCGCTATGCTCGCCTTTGCCTTAACTCAGAGATGGCGGCCCTGAGTGAGCCGTGCCCAGTCCCTGCCCAGTCCCTGCGGGCTGAGTCAGCATGGCCCGGGTGCTGGCAGGCAGCATGGCCCGGGTGCTGGCAGGCAGTGAGCGTACTTAGCTACTGAGAGGAAGGGCAGCTTTCTTGGGCTCGCCGGCTGCCATCTGTGCCAGCAGAGGTGGCCCAGGAAGGTGGGTCCTGGTCCCCTGTGGATGCAGGTGCCTGCCCCTGCCTGCTGCCTTTACAGGCCCTTGTCTGAGGAGCGGGCTCCCAACTAGGCCGGTGAGCAGCTGAGCTGGGCAAATGCCATGTTCTCAGCCATGTTCTCTGAGAAGCATCTCTTTCCTTCACTTCCTTTCTTTGCGTTCTCCTCCCTCCTCCACATCTTGCGGGAAGAAAGCCCCAGGGTTCTGTCTGGCCTGTGACCTTCCAGGTTCTCTAAGTCACTGTTTCTCAAACGTGGATGTGCATATTAATGCAGGCCTGGGCGGGCTCTGCCTCCAGCCAGCTCCCAGGTGATGCTGGTCGGGAGCCAGGCTTGGTTGGCATTACCAGGATTTAGGCCAAACTCCATCTGATACAGGCACCCCCCACAGCCCTGCTGCTCAGAGCCTCTTGTGAGTCCCCCACTTCCTGAGCTCCTGGCCTGTCCTCACCCCTCATTCACTCTGCTCTGAAGACTGAAGCAGGTCATGGTCACTGTGATGGCAGCCAGCATATCTGGGTACCAACCTGCCTGGCGCTAGCCAAGCACGATTCACAGGCCTTTATTTAAACCTCACGACAGCCTTGCATATTGTTGGTCTTAGGTTACAGATGGGCATCTGAGGTTCCACAATGCTGAGCTGCCTGCCTAAAGCCATGGCCAGAAAGTGGGAGGCTGTGGGGACTGTGCCTTAAGCTTTGGGCTGTGAGGTCCAGAGCTAAGCACTGACTTGGTTTGTGGCATCTTTGAAGTCACAGCTGTTGCCCAAGTCAGTGACTTGGTATTAATGAGAGTTCAAAGTGGAAAGATCCGGGTACTGTAGTTGGAAGATTTCTGGGCGCTTGGGCCAGTTGCAGAATGTTCTTGTCGCCTCGCCATCTTCACCTGCACCACTCTGCTACGATCCCCTTCGCAGGAGTAGAGATCAGATATGACAGCTAGTAGTGCTGGCGCCCAACACGTGCTTAGCAGCGGGAGCGGGTACCCGCTGTCTCATAAACGGGACCACCCCTGCTGCCTCGGAGGGAGCTTGAAGATTGGCTTCAGAGACGGGTGGGGACTGCCCAGGTGATGTGTCAGAGAAGGCGGAATCCTGAGCGGCACTGAGTGAGCCGCCCTCCCAGGCAGCGGAGGCCCTTGCCGGGCAGCCGGTGGCTGGGTCTTTGCAGTGGGCAGGCTGGTCATTCTCCCCTCAGCCTCAGCCTCAGCATCGCCGAGCACCCTACACCACTCGGCCCTTTCTGTTCAGCTCTCGGGTCCTGAGCGTCTTTCCTTGAGGCAAGTGAAGCCTTCCAGGACACATGGTGGGGCTCACTGTCTGCCCCATCTGCTTCAGCCCCCGTCCTCCCAGCCCATTCCTAGGACAGAGAAATTCCCCCGCTCGCGTGGAGTCACCATCTGCATCCTTACATGTCCAACTTGGCTTCCAGGTGGTTCTGACAACCATTTGATCCTCGTGGATCTCCGTTCCAAAGGCACAGATGGTGGCCGGGCTGAGAAGGTGCTAGAAGCCTGTTCTATTGCTTGCAACAAGAACACCTGCCCAGGTGCGAATCCTCCTCGCTCTTCTCTTCCACACTTGTCTGCACTTCCGGGCTGTTACAGCTGTGATACCTGGCTCAGATGCTCGGGGAATGCCTGTGCCGTGGCGGGTGGGAGCTCAGCGGGGGTTCTCCTGGGCTGCCTCGCCCGGCTCCAGCCAGGACCGGGCGAGGGGGTGCTGAGAAGTGAGAAGGCTTTTCAGGGAGGGAGGCCGGGTCGCTGGAAAGCAGGCTGGCTCTCGGTAGGTTGTTAACGAGGATGGTGATGCAATCCAAACCCAGAGGCTGGCCTCGTTTTTAGGAGCAAAGGCCACGTCACAGAAGGTGACTTTCTTACTGTTAAAGCAGAGCCCTCAGTGTGCCGCTGCCTGCGCCTTGCTCCTGCCTGTCCCGTGGGAGTCGGTGCCCGTCTCACCAGACACACTGGCATCTGCAGGCCTGTTCTTTTGCCCAAGGGTCCCTTTTCAACGCACAGTGGTCAGAGGTGAGTTTGAGTGCGGCCCAGGTTCAGAGCCTGTTTCTGTTGAAGGTGACAGAAGCGCCCTGCGGCCCAGTGGGCTGCGACTGGGGACCCCAGCACTGACATCCCGAGGACTTCTGGAAACAGAGTTCCGGAAAGTAGCCCACTTTATTCACAAAGGTAAGGATATCGATTTGGAAGTTTGACACCTCATACTGTGTGTATGGAGTCTCTGAACAGTGGCGACCCAGCCACTGAGGGACGCTTCTGTGTCAAGGCTGAGTGTTGGGGACAGGCAACAGCAGAAATCACTTAGCAAACCATTGATCTGAAACCTTTGTAAACTTGTCCTGCTCACGGAGGGTGCATACAAGAATCATTTCTGGGGTGAACATGAACCCCTCCGGCTGTCACCCCCAGCTGGGCTATCTGGGTCTTGGGTGTGTCTCCTGGTCCCAGAGGACTCATTTATGTGCCACACAGGGATAGAACTGACTCTGCAGATCCAGAAGGACGCTGGGGACAAGGCCAGCCTGAAGGAGTTCAAGGAGAAGCTAGCAGGGGATGAGCGGCACCGTGGGGCCGCCCGAGCCCTCCGGGAGGAGGTGGAGAGCTTCGCGTCTCTCTTCCCTCTGCCCGGCCTGCCGGGCTTTTAGAGGAGCCACCGGCCGCACCTGCCCCACCGCGGGAGCGTCAGGACCAAGGACACAGGGCCCTTGAGGAGAAGCACCACCCCACACAGGACCTGGTCAGCTTCTGGGTGCTCTCCGCAGAGGTTTCTTTGGGACTTTTCTCATGTTATCTTCACAAATCAAAATCTGCTTAAGCCCCACCGTTAGTAATTCTGGGACCAATTATTAAGGAGTATAAATCTAAACCTCACTTTCTCACAGCTGTTATAGTTATTCTGTAAAAATGAATCCTACTTAGCCTTCATTCATTGGGACAGTGGGTAGGGCAGAGCTAATGGAATGATTCCAGGACCTTTACTTCCCTTCTCGTAGTTACTGGGCTTCCTGACTCACTGCAGCAGCTAAGAAACACCCAAGCTTGTCGCGTGTTCCCCGGTGGGACAGCAAAGGAAACTGAACCACGACCTTACAACTGCAGAGGGAAACCTGACCCTCTGCTCTGTGCTTTGGCTCAGAATTCTCAGTCAGACGTGCCCGTAGAGGTGCCCCAGGCCGCAGTGGTCCTCGCCCTTCAGCTGGGCAGGTGGGAGAGCCTAGGGTCCGCAGCCTCCTGGGGAGCCTCAGCCAGGGACCTTCGTCCTGCGAGAGAACTCCCTCCTGTGATCAAGAAGCCAAATGTCACCTTCCCAGAGAAACTTTATTTTTCATAAAGCTGAAGTGCAAAACATAAATGACCATTTTTAATAAGCACAAATTTTTAACCACAGAATGTCTACAAGAATTACAGCTTTAAAAAATACAACCAATTTTTATATTTCAAAAATAACTCAAATAAATTAATTTCTTAAAAAGTACACTTCTCGTACTGTTTGTTTGGCATTTGCTCTGGTTGAACTCCGGTGCAACCGTACCTGGGAGCCGCTGTCACCGGGTCTCTGTCATACTCTTGCCACTGTGACGACTGCAGCTCACGTGCTGGTCAGACTCCCATTCACAGACGTGGACAGAAACATGCAGTAATAAAATACTTTCCAAAAATAACAAAGGAGATTTCCTCACAGACGATGCTTGTCACTGCAGCCTTACAGGCGGCATCTCTCAGCCCGACTGTGCAGCCACCAGCAGCGCCGGGCAGTCGGTGGCCGAGGCTCCCTGTGGTCCCGCCTGGAAGGCACCTGTGGCCTAGTGTCCAGTGTGTTGGCGATTGCTCCAGCGCAGTCTCTGGGTGAGTGCACGCGGGTACCCACATCTATGCCTCAATCTGGGAGCTGTTACATTGCTCAAAGGCTTACCTTTAGGGGCTTGTTTCTTCCCCAGCTGAAGACGAAGGGACATATCCAAGACCCCTTGTGTAGCCCCAGAAGCCAGGGCTCCCCACCAGCAGCAAAGTGCCCATTCCCTCTCTCCTGCGTCCTCCTCCCGTGTGTAACAGCCTTACTAGGTGAGGCCATGTTAGGTCAGTGCTCAACAGAGAAAGGCTCAGGAAACCTTGGTGTGCTCCAGCCTTATCAGCTGAGACCGGTTTTGTTTCTAGCCAGAAGCAGAAACTTGATGCTTTTTCCTTATCTCTTTTAAAGATTCCAGTTTTTTCACTTTAACAGTATTGGAGAAAAATCAGAAAGCTGGCTGGTTTGATTCAAAGCACGAACCAAAACACATTCTTCTGAAATAGGAGGTAGCATCTGATTGCTAGCTTGGGGAATCAGTGCCTCTGAAGTCCCCCCACCCCCGGCTGGCCACCAGCTGAGTGCTACCACCTGTGCAAAGATGACGTAGCAGCAGCTGGCCTGCCCTGCAGCATCGGGCCAGGGAGTGGGGCAGGCGGTGGTCAGTGCAAAGGCAAGATCTTTAAGACCACTCTTGGCCTCCAGACACACATCTGTACCACAACAGGCCTGGCATTTGGGGTAGAAATATTGGCCTTCCTTGGATTTTGAAATGGGATTTGTTGTTTGTTGGGGGTTGAAGTCTACTATACTTTGAATACAATAACCTGAAATAAAGTTAAAAGCTAACTAGGAAATAACAGGTGAGCTACCATGGCCCATTTCCAAATCGGGTGTAATGTGTATAACTTCAGCCATTGCAGTCAATTTGGAAAAGTCACAATTTCTAAACTTCAAGGATCCCACTACAGGAGCAAGGTCCCTGGGTGCTGTGACGCTTCAGCCGTGCGCTAACGGAGCTCCTGGGGGGTCACTACGTGACTGCAGCCCAGGCAGCTTTGTGACCGGGGGCTGCGTGGACAAAGGGAAGGGAGGCAGGTAAAGGAAGTAAAGAAAACTCAGTTTCAGTGCCTGGGCCTTTGTGGAACTAAAGAATTAATAGGGGCACTGATGTCCTTGATTGTCTGGGAAGTGTTTGTAAATGTTTTATTAACACTGGGCTATACTACAGGACAACATCAAACCACAGTTCTTGAAGAAACGATCAGTCCGTTGCATAGGGCTCCCCACCATTACCCTTTATAGCCGCATCTGGTAGGTCCCACTTCAGTCTCAACTGCCTCTGCCCAAACCGCCCAGCCCAAGTGCCACTTTCATCCCTTTGAAAAGAAACACACTGGGCATCAGGCAATCCTTTGAAACTGTCACCCTGAAAAGTTAGATTTTAACCCAAATTTAAATCCTGGAGTTCACCCTCTCCTCAGCGAGGCCAATGCGCTTCTCCGTGCGGAACCAGCTCCCGTGGGCTGCCCCGTGGGCTCTGGCCCGCGCCGCGGAGCAGCCTCTCCTGTTTACAGCCACTGCCATGCCTTATCCTCAGGCCTTCGGGACTGTCCTTGAGGCCAAGCTTCTGAGCACACACCCTCCAAAGCGGACGTCTATGGCAGACGCGGCTGTGGGCTCCTAGAAGGCCGTTTCCCCTGCCGATGTCCGTTTCCAATGAGAACAGTGTTAACCAGAGTCCGTGTCGGAGGGAAACAGGAATGAGACATCAGTGTTAGTGCCAGCGGTCACTGTCCATCTTGTCCCTGGGACCCTAAGGCCTTTCCCCCCTTGGAGGTAAGATGGCACCAGCTCATGCTCCTGGAGGCCTAAGTGACAGCAATTAGCCACCCAGTTAGAAACAAAGCAGCATCTTGAACACGAAGGAGGGGAGCCGGTCGCAGGCCCGGAGCTCACCGAGAAGCAGGCTTCCTGTGCAGCCTTCCCGCAGGCCAACACCTCACCCGTCAAAGCTGCCGGCAGCTCCTGGAGCGCCGTCTTGTGTGTGAACATGCAACAGCCGGAGGTACAAGGAAACCAACAAGTGTGAGCAACACCACTTACCACCGAAGTTCTCAGTCACGGCCTCGGGCAAACTCACACAGCCACAAAGACAGCCACGTGAGAAGGCCTTCCTCTTTTCTGGAGGAAATCCCTGCCCTGACAGGAATGGGGACTGACCAGAAACTGCTGGGTGGGAGCCAACGGGCCGATCCTGAGCAGAGGACCTGGGCGAGGAAGGGACCGAAGGAGTGATGGGACACAAACCCTCCTTAGTCACCAGAGGTGTGCCTCTCCTCTGTGACCTCAACGGTGTGCCCCACACTGACAGGCAGACCAGGTCTCGGCACGCAGGGCACGGCCCCAGCAGATACGCACACGCGCCCAGGAGCACCACTTGTCACTGGCTCAGGGTTGTTTTATCACAACTTTGTGGGAACAAATTAAAAAGCAGTAATACCGAGAGTTCTCCCTACTTACGGGGGAAAACAGCTTTAAAAGAAAGGTATCAAATTATCAAGGTTGCAAGAAACCCTCCATCTACATACCAGTGGCAGCTGTAAGAAGCTCAGGGAGGTGGTGGTGGGGGACCTGGGCACATCTCCTGAGGAGGTGGGAGTCACACATGGGCAGAAGTAAGCTGCCATGAAGTGCCACACGCCAGGCCTGTGAACCTGCCAGGCAGGTCCACGAAGACAGCTGTCCTCTTGCCTGGAGGAAATCCCAGCCCCGAATCACCACCATCTGGGCTGCCCACCCACACCAGCCAGCTGAACAGAACTCTGCTGTCCCGTGCTTGAGAGACCCCGCGAGAGGTAGTGAAGTGGTTGCAAGGGTTTGCTTTGGGTGAGAGAACAGTGCTGACTCACTCTGGCCAAAAATACTGCTGGGCCAGGCCCTGCTGGCTCTTCATCGCTCGCACAGTGGTGATGGCTTCACGGACCCTCGGCCCTGGCTGGGCTCTCTACCTCAAAGAGCAGTTCCCACTGACAACTGGGGACTAGTGACACTCCACTCTCTCCTGCTGCCTGTGGGAACGCTGTGCAAGGTGAGGAAGTGAGGATGGGGACAGGGAGCTGCTCACTCCCTCAGCATTGGGGCCTGGAGGCTGGCATTCCCCACCACCCAGGGGGGCAGAGCTTTCTCCCTCCCCTCACTCAGGGGCCTCCCCTGGGATGACAGGCTCTAGGAGGCCATTCAGTTGGGGTTTGAATGAGACAACGGATATTCCACCCTCTTGTTTTCCACAAAATCATTCCAGTTAACAGGCTGTTTCACTTGATTTTGCCACTCAAGTGTCCAGTGAAGATGAGCGTGGCCACGTGGTCCTCCCATCATGGCTTTGCCTTCCTGCCCCTCATCCCACCCCACTGAGGCTTTCCTCTGCCCTGGCTACCAGTCCTTGGGAGGCCAAGAGCTCCCTCCAGGTTCACTCCTTACCAGGGAGACAAGAGAGCTGTTACTGTCCTGGATGCTTTCAGAGAGCCAGGCTCCTCCCTCTGCCCAAGTCCAACTTGCAAGCTGCCTGAAGCCACCTTGGTTTCCTTCCCACCTATGACACCAGAAGTCTAAACCGCTCAGAGGACTGCTTGGTCATGTCACGCCAACCCTTCTCTTTCCTGTGCCCTGAGTCACAGTGGCTGGAACTGACCTCAGATTTTGTACAAAAAACTGGGGACATAGTCAAACCTGAGCATGGGCTGGCTGGTCCCAGGAGACTCCTGCATATAGTGCAGCTTCAGCAGCTCAGCCAGGTACTGGACCACCTTGACATCTTCATTCACTAGACCCAGATTCAGCTTCAGAAAGCTTGCCTGCCGGCTGGCAACCAACTCCTCTATCTCCTTGTTGTGGGCAGGCAGGTGCAGGTGGTGGCAGAAGGTGTAGAGGAAGGCCTTGGAGCAGAGCTGGGTGAGCATGCTCTGGACGTGCAGGTAGTAGGTGCTGCCCCGCTTGATTTGAGTACGGTGGTCTGCCAGCCGGGGCACCAGGGTGCCTCTGTAAAGGGGGCAGCGTAGGGTTTTGTTGTCCAGGTCCAGGATGCTTGTGTAGCGGCTGTAGCGGCTCAGAACGTGAAGGGTGCTGGCACTGGCAGGGGATGCCACTCTGAAACACACAGGCTAAGGTCAGGAGGAAGAGCAAGGGCCAGGAAGTGGAGGCAAACACTTGGGAGTGGGGCTTCCTGTCTCTAGGCCAGCTCCCACCCGGCCAGCACTCACTGGCTTTCTGGAAGACAAATCTGCTCATCATGATCTTCAAAGGGCTCCTCACCACCCTCATGAAGTTCAAATGCCTTGGCATGGTCAAAAAGTTCCTGTATGACCTGCTGCCTGCTGACCTGTTACTAATCCAAAGACTCAACCATGCCAAGCTTTCCATGGGGCCTCGGCATCATGGCCTGTGTGCTCTGCCTGGATACCCTTCACTCCCTCTGTACATGGCTTATGCCAATGTCGGCCTTCTCCAGCCTTCCCTGATCCCTTCCTCTGCTTTTTGCTATGACCTTGGTCAAGCTCCTTAACCTTTCTGAGACTTATTTGTAAGACAGAGATAACAGTTCCTACCTCATGGGGTCACTGGAGACAAAATGAGTTGTGCTCAGAATGCCTGACACTGACCACTGTGGCGATAGCTGTCTTCTTGTCCTGCCCACTGGCCAAGAGTTTTTGCAGACCCAGGCCTGCAAAAATTTGGCCTCTTGCTCCCACTGCCTTGCACATCAGGGTTAGGCAGTCAGGGTTTGCTCAGCGAGGGAAGGAAGTCGGAGCGGTCAGTCTTAGTAAGCAGCTCCTTAAAACCCTCCTTTACATCCGTTTTTCTCTGTAGTCTGGCAAATGGCTGACTGACCAGATTTCACAGACTGACAGACTCTGGAATTCAGAGCTTGTATTAGACCCAAGATGGTGTGTAAAATGGACTGACAGTCACTTGGGACCAAGGTAATCTCATAATAACTTTTCCTTCCTGAATGTTGTCTTGTATAATTGACAATCATTTACTGAGCATCTGTTATATTCCAGGTAGTGACCCAGGGGCAGAGCAGGTGGCGATGAGCCTGCTTTGGTTGGAAAGAAAAGCCAAGTACACTGAGTGAAGGGGGATGTGTCTCAGTCTCCACAGGAGAGGCCCCGGGCCAGAAGGTTCTGGAGGAGTGGCCTTAGAATAAAGGTGGGCCTTGGGATCTGTGGAAGGCATCCAGACCAAAGATGGCCAAGGGGGCCAGACTATGAGCCAAACACCTCCTCAGGCTTGGCACATCCAGCCCACCAAGGCGCTGCTGCAGCAGCACAGCCTCATCTTCTTGCCCCTCCATTCCAGCCACCTATCTTGATCACACTGGCCTCAGGCCCAGCTTCTCCCAGGAAAGCTCCGACGCCCCCACCCAGTCCCACCTATGGCAGCACCACTTCTTTGAGAAGATGCTGCTCCTTCTAACTCTTCCTCCATTTCTGCTTCCCTCAAAACTCCTTATCAGGAGGCGAGACAGCATGGGAAGAAGCAAGTTCCCGGCTTGTCCCTCAGCTGTACAGCATAGGCACCTGAGAGCCTCACACTTCACTTCCCACACCTGTGCAGATTCATTATGGTCTATCCCAGTGGTCGGCAAACTGCGGCTTGCAAGCCACATGCGGCTCTTTGGCCCCTTGAGTGTGGCTCTTCCACAAAATACCAACTTCTGTGCATGGGCCACGAAGTTTCAATCGCACTGTACATGCGCGCCCGCACGTGGTATTTTGTGGAAGAGCCACACTCAAGGGGCCAAAGAGCCGCATGTGGCTCGCGAGCCACAGTTTGCCGACCACTGGTCTATCCCAAAGCCAGGGAGGCAATCTCTGTACAGACAAGGACACAGGCCCAGAGAGGGGCCATCACTTGTCCAAGATCACCTAGTTAGAAAGTGGCAGAAGCAGGACTCAACCCAGGGCCTCTGACCCACCCTCGCACTATTTCCCTCCAGAACTAAGCTGTTTTCCAAATGGTCCAGGGCTTGTTACTACTGCCTACTAAACAATACAATAACCTCTGGTTTTGACTTAAAATCATGGGAGACTGATTTGATTGTGTCCTTATCCTGTATCCACTCTGTAGACCAGTGATGGCAAACCTTTTGAGCTTGGCTTGTCAGCATTTTGAAAAACCCTAACTTGCCCTAACCGGTTTGGCTCAGTGGATAGGGCGTCGGCCTGTGGACTCAAGGGTCCCAGGTTCAATACCTTAGTTGCGGGCACATACCCAGTAGGGAGTGTGCAGGAGGCAGCTGATCGGTGTTTCTCTCTCATCGATGTTTCTAACTCTCTATCCCTCACCTTTCCTCTCTGTAAAAAAATCAAAAAAATATATTTTTAAAAAAAAAAAGAAAGAAAAACCCTAACTTAACTCTGGTGTCACATATAGAAATTTTTTGATATTTGCAACCATAGTAAAACAAAGATTTATATTTTTGATATTTATTTTATATATTTAAATGCCATTTCACAAAGAAAAATCAACCAAAAAAATGAGTTCGCGTGTCACCTCTGACACGCGTGTCATAGGTTCGCCATCACTGCTGTAGACAGTGAGGGCCTACCTTAGGAGAAAAATAAAATCAAACCGCCAATGACATTAGCAGTTCTGGGGTGAGTCCTTAAAAACAGTTCATCATCTGAGCTGATTTTAGCTGGAGGCAAAGCACCTGAGTGGGAAGACTCTCTGAGTCACACAATTCTCTGATTCCAGATTAACTTAGCACACGGGACCATAGATGGGAAGCTCGTGACACACCAAGACACCTCTTCTACTCATACTCTTCAATGCTGACCCTCAGATGGGCCTCAATCCGCCTGTTTCAACGTTGGGTCTGCCTAATGGGGTGACTCACCATCCATCCACAACTCCAAGCACTTTTGAGGGCTGCCAAGCACGGCACTAGGGCTGTTCACACATCCTAGATGTGCCTGCCTTCAGCTCCATGTGGGGACTACTGTAAGCCCCATTTACAGACAGGATCAACAGGTTTTGTTCAGGGAATGAATGACATGACTGGTCCAAATTCACACAGCTAGTACTGTTGACACCAGGATCTGAACTCAGAACACACACTGCCTCCAACAGCCATGAAGCACAACTCTGGGTTTTCATCTCTGGATATTTTCACACTCTGTCTACCGTTCACCTCTCAGAATTATTTCGGGTGATTTGTAGCAAATCCAGTCCCCACTCCATTTCTACTCCCTCAGCTGATCATCCAGTGACAAGTCCCCTAGGGAACAAGACCTCCAGCCCATCTACCGTTCTTCATGCCTGAGCAGGACCCCTTGGAGGCAGGTGCTTCCAACTCCCAGCAGGTGTGCACACTCAGGTCAGCAGGAGAGCTTCACAGAAGTCATCATTTCCCCACTTGGGATTCTTGAAAAGACCTCACCGGCCACTTCCGACAGGACTCTCACTTTCGTGAAGGGCTGCTTCCAGGCTCTGAAGTCTGGTGGTGTGGGCCACACTCAGTCCCTGCTGCCCTGGCCTGCCTTCCTATTCAGGATGGGGTAGACCATAATGAATCTACAGAGGAGGGCTCATGGATCAGGCACAGATCAGATGTGATGGCCCTTCCGACCTCTGCAATCACAAGGCAAGCCTCAGAGAGGTCAAGCTGACAGCGGTGACAGAGCTGGGGCTAAAGTGAGGGTTGATTGGGAAGGGCATGCTCGCCCTGACACGGCTGCCGACTCACCTTATAATTCTGACACTGGGCACAGTAGCTGGCACATAGCCCTCAATAAGTACTTGGCAAATGCTATTCAGTGATCCAACCCTTTTCTTTTCTCAGGAGGGAACAAAGCCTCAAGACAAGGAGTAATTTGCCCAGGTGCCCACTGTGAATGGACAGTGAGAGGGATGACACAGGACTCAGACCACCTCACACCTCCTCCACTCCAGGATGCCAAATATACTGCCCAACTGCCAGCTACCCTCTCCTGCACCACAGAAACATCATTAATTGATAACAGCAGGATTTCCAATGCAGCCCAACCTAGGCCTGAGTCCTTCCCAACAGAGCACATCAATTAGGTACGCAGTAGAATGGAGCTGATGTAAGAAATGAACTTCTTTTGCCATTCTGGCACATTCTAAGGAGGAATTTAAGGGAAAGCCTCCAGAAAGGGCAAGACCATCTTGAGCCTGGTCCTCAATAAGCCAGGTGATGTTGATAGATTGACATGTTTTAGATGCTCCATCTTTTTAAGTAAAAATGTCAAAGTTGAAGGGTTAGGGTGAGGGCTTGAGTTGGAGAACAGAAGGTGTGTGAGTGTTATGTGGGTGCATATGAGGAATACCAACTCATCATTCCACCAAGAACAGTAGCAAAACACAATCCCTGAAAAGCCCTTCCCTTCCTGGGACAGAAGGGTTAATCCCAAGAGCACAGAGGTGCCACCAGCAGAGGGTGAGGATGCTGGGAGGCAAGACAAAGCCATCAGTGCCATCATCCAACCTACTGACCCTCAGATTCTACATCTGTAAGCAAAGACTTTAATGGTTTCCTATGATGCCCATGGAATGAGCTTGTCCAGGTGTCACAGGCACATCACACCACGTCCCATGATGTCACTCTTACCCAACAAGGGCAAGTCCACCCTCCAGGTCATTCAAAGACCCCAGGCCTTCTCCAGTCTCCCTTCCTGCTTCCCAGCTGTCACTAAATTATGCTGTTTTCTTAGAACACACAAAACACCCACTGTTAGAACTCTTATCTCTCTGTATGGCAAGGCCCTGATCACTGTCTGCCCTCTCTCCTAAACTACAAATTTTTCCAGAGCAGTGGCCTTGCTCAGGTACCTCCAGCTGATATCGCAGCACCAGCCAGAATGGCTTGTAGGTTCTCAACAAGTGAGTCAAGTCATGACATAGAAGTGGTATTTGCTTGAATCCCACCATGATGACTCTGAGGAAAGCCTAATGCAGCAAGGGGTTAGTTAAGTCCAGGTGACTTCATTAAGAAGGGTGGACACAAGGAGACTTGGGATGGTGACCTCACTGGTATTAGGAACCCATGTAAAGGGGAAGTCAGAAAATTAGAACAAACGGTGGCTGACTGCAGTGTGGAAATTTCTGCCCTTCCTATGTGTCAGCAGGGGCTCTGATGATAACCTAGCTCAAAACCTTTGTTTTACAGATGAGCAAAGTGGGGTGCAGAGAAGGGGTGGAGGAAACTGAACACAGTGCATACACTGAAAGAGAGTCCCTTGAGTCAGACACTTGTCAAGCAGTATTTGGAAAAACAAAAAGAATCTATTAAAGCATAAGGAAATGAAATAGAAAGCATTCAGAGAGAGAGAATGAATTGGCTTTTGCATTTCCTTATTAAGACAGCCTTCAAAGGCAAACAGGACAGTGGAGTAAAAGCCACTGGAGCCCTCTGATGTCCCTCTCACCAGTCAGTGATGGCTGCCCTCCCATTATTACCACAGCCCTTTCTCAGACGCAGATCACTTGTTAGTCATTTACACCATAGTGTGAATTTGAGGATAAACAAGGACCCAAGATCTAGAAGTCCAGTCTTTCTCAGGCCAACTGAATCAGAATCTCTGGAAATGGAGCTCAGGAATTGTGATTTTTAAAATCCTCCCATAAGCCCGGCCAGCGTGGCTCAGTGGTTGATTCCCAGTCTGCCCACATGCCCAGCTTGCAGGCACAATCCCCAGTGGGATTCTCTCTCATCACTGATGTTTCTCTCTCTCTCCCCCTCTCCCTTCCTCTCTGAAATCAATAAAAACATGTTTTAAAATAAATAAAATGAAATTCTCCCATAATTCTGGCACAACTGGATGCAATCCAGGACTGGCAACCACTTAGGAACTACAATCCCCTCATGTGAGCAATAGAAAAGGAAACAGAAGACCAGAAGGGGAATGAGTTGCCAAAAGTAATGGTGAGTTGGTGCTGGGCCCAGACTGGAAGCCAGGCCTCCTGATTCTGGGTCCACCACACCAACTTTTAGCCTCACCCAGAGGCATGTACATTTAACAGGCCCTTCCCCACTACCTGTAACCAATTACCTCTGCAGGCCAATAAGCTTCCACTTCTGAAAATCCGTAATGTGCAAAGGGGAGGAGACCCAGTGCTTCACGGGTTTGGCATAGCAGCTGTAGTTGGGCACGAAGATGGACAATGCTGTCACAAGCTTCCTGACTATGGCCTCGTCCTCCCCCAGGACCACAAGTGTCCTCCCACTGAGCAGGGAGTAGATGGCTGGGTGGGCAAAGGGGTACTGGCGGATGAACTTTAAGGCATTCTGGCCCGCCCTCTTTTTATGCCTCTCAAAAGAGGGGCCAGTGGGATGAGCAGAGGAGGGAGTCCTGTCCAAGCTGGTGGAGGCGACACTGCTCACATAGCTGGTGGTGTCCGAGTAGTTGTCCAGGCTGATCTTACTGATATCCCTGCTAGCCAGCAGTTGGCCTGGGTCCAGCTCATAAGCAGGGAAGCCTTCAGAACTGTTGTCTCGGGAAGAAGGGTTGGCATTTTCCACTGCAAAGTCCACACAGAACCCCTGGTCCTTCTGCCTGTAGTGCTGTGGGGGGATGCTCACTACTCCATCCTCGTCAGAGAGTGTGTGGATTGGAGTGGTGAGTGGCACCAGCAGACTGTCACTCTCCTTCCCAATGCAGCAAGAGTCTGCTTGTGACAAAGTGTTTTCTAAACTGCCCTCCTCTGGCTCACCCAGCTTGCTTAGGCTGATGCTTGCCTGGAAATGGATGGCTCCCTCATTATCATCTGCATATGATTCTTCTTCATTAATAGCACTTGGGTAGCTGGCCTTAAAGTCATCAGGTATGAGGGCCTCAGAGGGGCAGGTGCTGAGGACTTCAATACTGTCCTCACTGATGGTCCTGTGGCTGACTGCTTTGCTCCGGATCACCTGGGGGCTCAGTGGCACCACGAGGCTGGCCTGACTGTCAGACTTCGACAGCGCAGAGGTGGGCTTCTCCGTGCCTAGAACCTCAATGCTTTCACCACTGCTGACACTCCCTTTCATATCCATATCCAGGTAGTCTAAGTTTCCATGGAGATCAAAACTGCTCATTTCTGCCACCTCCACTTCCTTACAGTCCTCACCTCCAAACTCCTGCTCCATCTTGATCAGCACAGACTCGACACTGGACTTGTAAGAGCCAACACTAATTAATACTTGAGGAATTGGGCATTCTTCTAGAGATCTGGAAGGTGGCCTGTCTTGACTGGGCTTAGAGGGTATGCTTTCTTGTTTCTCTACCATCCTATCATCATCTGCAAAGTCTTCAAAGAGAAAGTTTGTTATGTGCTGTTGCTTTAGTAGTGCTCTGTCAATCTGGCTAGTCAGGAGATAGCACAGGTCTCCTCTGAACATGTGCTCAATGTGGCTGAGCTGAGCCAGGGTCTTGGTGAAATACTCAGTGTCACAGAGCTCTTCCAAGGTCTTCAACTTCTTGTCAAAACACTTGGCGGACTTTGCTTTGATGAGTTTTGGGGTGTAGGCAGGTCTGCAGGTGTAAAGGTCTGTGTCAGCACACTCATCAGGGTTAGAAGTAGTGGGTGCTTGGTCAGGCTGATCCTGAGCATGCTCCATCTCCCCAGAACACAAATCAGACCCCTTCAACTTCCGATGAGGGTATGAGCGGATCTGCTTCAGAAGGTCTTGATGTTCAATGATGGACTTCTCTACACTAGCCAGTTCATTGGCTTTCTCAATTGCCTGAGATGAGTAAAAGCCCTTGTCATTGGCTTTCTTCTGGATCTCCGTTTCAGTGTGCAGCACTGTCCTGGTGTAATCCAAGTCTTTCAGTTTTTTTTCAAGTTCCACAGCAAAGGCCTTCCTGTTGCCTGTCTTCAAGTACTCTGAAGCTTTGGAAAATTCAGCTGAAAGCTCCTGGAACTGCTGCATGATTTTGTGCTGGTCTGCTGAGATGTAAGCCATGCAAAAGGGCCTCACGAAGCCACGGGCCTCCAGGTCATACAGGGTGAGGTGGTGCACATAAGCAAAGGCTCCCTCTTTGGAGTCTCCCAGCACCACCTTGGAGTCCTCCACGAAGTTCAGCTTGGGATAGGCAGAACCAGGAGGATGGCCCACGAAGGAAGCCTGGTAATCCACAGACATGATCCGTAAGGAAAAGTAATTGAGGTCAAAAGTACCGAAAACTTTGGTATCATTGGGGATGGTCAGCAAGGGCTGGGGTCCCACCTGCTCCGAGAACTCGGAAATAAGGATGAAGTCCCGAGAGAACTTGGCTCCGGACAGTTTGGACCATGGGTTAGCTCCCTGGCTTGTGAAGGGGAAGAGCGGCACCGAGTACTCTTCTGGCAGAGCCGGCTCATTGTAAGGCTCCTCCTCATACTCGTCCTCTTTGGTGAAGGCCACCACGTCAGGGGCGCTGATCATATTTCCAGATGTGCAGAGAGAACATTGAGAGGAAGTGAGAAAGAACGCTGGGGCAATCAACGCCGGGAAGCCAGGCCTCCGCAAGAGGAAGCAGTCTTTGTCGACTTCGTTGCGCCCTTAGGGGTACTTGCCTGGCTCTCACACACCCGAGAACTCAAACTCCCGCAGCCCCTCAGAGGTGTATCCCCTCCAGGGCCCTCCAGGCCTCATGAACTCCGCAGGTCCAGAAGACAGGGAGGCCGGCTGCCCCCTCCTCTGCCAAGCGCGGCCGGCGCAGAGCACCTGCAGCGAGGTCACCGGGACTTCCCCGAACCCACCGGTGGTAGCAACAGCCCCGGACCTGACCTGGTACCTAACGTGGGGCTACAGGCCGCCGCAGGGACCAGCCAAGCGTTGCCGCCCCCACGACCCGAGGGCAGAAACGGTCCCCGCTCCTTGGACGCCACAACCCAAAGACAGCTACAGCGGCGCCGCCATCTTGGTATCACATGACTCGCGGTATTGGCGCCGCGTGACCCGGAAACGTTCGCGTAGACTTCCGAGCAAGAGCGAAAAAGATTGTGACCGAGAGGCTTGGGGGAGGCGGGGGGGACTGTGGAGCAAGGACCAATCGATTAACTAACACTGTCAGGAAAGAAAGGAAATGATGCGGGGGAGCGGAAACGTGTTGGGACCGGGGATCCGGGAGCGCGGGGCAGTGTGGGAGTTGTAGTTCGCGGTGCTAGGAACTCGCGCCTGGCGGAAGTGGCTGGAGAAGGCGGGCGGAAGCGGACGCGGCGGGCGGAGAGGAGAAGGTTAAGTGGCCGCAGCCCCCAAGCCGGGTGGGCTTGTGGGAGGAGACCTGGCTGCGGCCGCACGCTGGCGGCTCTCGTAGGCTCTGGTTCCCTTAGGGTGGGCGCGGGGTGAGGTGACCCTCACCTCTGTGTTCCACAGCATGCGCGGGCGCCCGGGATGATCTTCCCGGTCTCCCGCTGCGCGCTCCGGTGTCTGCATCGGCCCGGAGGCCGGACCTTTCCCACCTCCGCCATGGAGGTGGCCTTCCGAGGCGTGCGGAAAGTCCTCTGTGTGGCCGAGAAGAACGACGCGGCCAAGGGGATCGCCGACCTGCTGTCCAAGGGTCGCATGAGGCGGGTAAGGGGGCGCATTTCCCATCAGCCGTACTTGGTGAGGCCCGCGAAGCGGGACAGCCTGGTGGGCAAGGGGGATAGAGATGAAGGCGACTTCCCTCCCATCTGTGGGTCTTCACTGTCTCCCCCAGACCATTGCCGTGGCCTCCTGTCTTCTCTTAGGACTGATGGGCATTTAAAATGTAGTTCAGAGGTTTCACTCATCTGCTTTGAAACCTTGCATCTTCCTTGCCAACAGCAGTGGTTCCCAAACTTGTCTGATCCTCAGAACCACCTGGGGCAGTGGCTGTTCGGCGGACCTAGAGTGAGGCTGGGGTAACCTGTATTTCAACGTCTTTTCCTCCGGATTCTAAAACTCGGTTAAGTTGGGAAGCACTGACCAAACTCCTTTAGCTTGGCAGCACGCCCTGCCCGATCGTCCCTGGTGGCCTCGCCCTCCTGTTTTCTGCCGTTCCCTCTGCCTTCTGCAGCCCCGCTGACTGTACAGCCCCTGAGTGTATACTGACAGGGCAACATTGTGTAAGGTTTGGGGATTAGAGGCAGATGGCAGCCCTTACCCATGGTCCTTAGTGCCAATTCAGCACAGGAATCCCCAATTTGGGGTCACAGTGAAGAAGGAAACTATTCAGGGCAAAACATCAGAGAGGTCACATCCGTGTTGCAGTTTCAGCTCCAGCTGGGAGAACTGCCTTGGGTGGGAAGGGAAAGTGTGCTCTCAGCAGAGGCCGCTGGTTTATGTTGCCAGAAGTCCCACCGCTGGTCCCGTCTAGTCCTTCCTCATGCAAATGTCGCGCCAACTCTCAGTTTGATTGGTCCAAAAGACACTGTGATTGGTCAGAATGGAGCTTCTCTGATTGGTTCGTGAAGAAGCTGATGAGGATATGGCAGCATTGCTCCGATTGGATGGGGAAAGCCTCATTCCCATTGGTTGAAATATTGTTCCAGGAACTCCTTAGTAGGACTGTCTCAGGTGACGTAACAGCGTAGGCAGGCAGTTCAGTGCAGGCTTCTCTGTGAAGTGCAAATTGCGTGAGAGGCCCCTGTGTAGAAATGGCTGCTGAGCTTTGTTTGTTTGTTTGTTTAATTAGATTAGAGAGAGAGAGAAACATCCATTGGCTGCCCCATACACGCCCCCTACTGGGGATGGAGCCTGCATGTGCCCTGTCCAGAATGGAACCAATGACCTTTTGGTGCATGGGACCATGCTCAACCAACTGAGCCACACTGGCCAGGGCTGTTTGTTTTTTAAATTTGAGCCCAGTTAGCCACCAGGAGTCCTTCTTAGTAGGTATCTTCTTTCTCAGGGTTCACACTATCATACAAACTGATTCCGAGAGAGGCAAGTAAGGGATAAGATGTTTCTGAAAACACTGGGGGCACAAAGGAAGGGGAAAGTGAGAAAGGGTTTTCAAAGGGAGTTGACAGGAAGGTCTTAAGAACTATTCAGGAAAATCTCTCAAATAACAAAAGTGGATCCTGAAATGTATTCTGGAGAACATTCTGAGAGCATGGGATAGAAGTTCCCTGCTCTTTTTTCTTTCAAGTCCCAGGATCCTTAGACCTCTGTTTTCTAGTGTGTGGCTAGTGAGAGTCGGAGCCAAGGTTGTATGGGTGCTAGCTGAGAGCTTCATCTTTTCAGTGCCACGAGTCCTGGTGACCCGCCCCAGTATTTGTCAACTTATGGGGGTCTGGGCCTCTTGAAAATGGCCCATCTACACCTAACTAACTTACTTCTATATTCTTCAGGGCTCTGTTTAAATGTCTCTTCTTCAAGAACCTTTTCCTCAAGTTCCTCACCCTGCAACTAGGTGAGGGACACTTTGTGATATGCTGTCATGGTGCCCTCTCTATTTGGAAGGCACCTGCCATTACAGTTAAATAATGCAGTGTGCAAGTATTTACTTGATGTCCTCACCTCCGCTCCGTGGACTCTAAGCTCCATAGGAAAGGGACTATGTCTATTTCGTTCATTGCTTTATTCCTAGAATCTAATACAGTGCCTTGAATACAGGAGCGTTTCAGTAAATGTTTGTTGGATAAATGTTTGAACTGAGGCTTGAAAGATTACCAGGCGTTGGAAACAGTATGTATAAAGAACAACCAATTGCCGAAACTGGTTTGGCTCAGTGGATAGAGCGTCGGCCTGCGGACTCAAGGGTCCCAGGTTCGATTCCGGTTAAGGGCATCTACC
The DNA here is from genome assembly GCF_000147115.1 of Myotis lucifugus. NCBI lineage: Eukaryota > Metazoa > Chordata > Mammalia > Chiroptera > Vespertilionidae > Myotis > Myotis lucifugus. The sequence continues at coordinate 600,808 of NW_005871561.1, read as the reverse complement.
TGGGTTGCGGTCACATCCCCGGTGGGGGATGTGCAGGAGGCAGCTGATCGATGTTTCTCTCTCATCGATGTTTCTAACTATCTCTCTCCCTTCCTCTCTGTAAAAAATCAATAAAATATATTTAAAAAAACAACAACAACCAATTGCTTGAAACAGCTTAGCATATTCAAAAACTGAGGAGTTAGGAATTGGAGGAGGGACCAGTGAGTTAAGCAAGAGAGATAGTTGAAGGAAGATCATGAGTGTATTAGACTGCCATGTATTTTATACACAAGTGTTAAAGTACATACAACATTTACCATTTAACTACTTTGAAGTATACAATTCAGTAGCATTTAGTTTATTCATAATATTGTGCAACCACCACCTCTATCTAGTTCCAGATTTTTTTTAAATTTTGTTTTATTGCTTAAAGTATTACAAAGAGTATTACATATGTCTCCTTTTTTTTCTCCCTTGACATTCCCCCGGCCTCCCCTACCCCCCAATGTCTTGTGTCCATTGGTTATGCTTATATGCATGCATACAAGTCCTTCGGTTGATCTCTTACCCCCAACCCTCCCCAGCCTTCCCGCTGTAGTTTGACAGTCTGTTCGATGCTGCTCTGCCTCTGTATCTATTTTTGCTCATCAGTTTATAATGGTCTTTATTATCCATAAATGAGTGAGATCATGTGGTATTTTTCTTTCGTTGACTGGCTTATTTCACTTAGCATAATGCTCTCCAGTTCCATCCATGCTGTTGCAAATGGTAAGAATTCCTTCTTTTTTATAGCAGCGTAGTATTTCATAGTGTAGATGTACCACAGTTTTCTAATCCATTCATCTGCTGATGGGCACTTAGGCTGTTTCCAGATCTTCGAAATGGTAAATTGTGCTGCTATGAACATAGGGATGCATATATCCTTTCTGATTGGTGTTTCTGGTTTCTTGGGATATATTCCTAGAAGTGGGATCACTGGGTCAAATGGGAGGTCCATTTTTAACTTTTTGAGGAAACTCCATACTGTCTTCCATAGTGGCTGCACCAGTCTGCATTCCCACCAGCAGTGCACGAGTGTTCCCTTTTCTCCGAGTCTTCTCCAGCACTTGTCGTTTGTTGATTTGTTGATGATAGCCATTCTGACAGGTGTGAGATGGTACCTCATTGTTGTTTTGATTTGCATCTCTCGGATGATTAGTGACTTGGAGCATGTTTTCATATGTCTCTTGGCCTTCTGTATGTCCACTTTTGAAAAGTGTCTATTTAGGTCCTTTGCCCATTTTTTGATTGGATTGTTTATCTTCCTTTTGTTAAGTTGTATGAGTTCTCTATAAATGATGGAGATTAAACCCTTATTGGTGAAAACATTGGCAAATATGTTCTCCCATGCAGTGGGCTTTCTTGTTGTTTTGTTGATGGTTTCTTTTGCTGTGCAGAAGCTTTTTATTTTGATGTAGTCCCTAGTTCCAGATTTTTTTTTTATCACCAAAAGGAAACCCCACCGCCATTAAGCAGTCACTTACTATTCTCTACTTCTCCCAGCCACTGGCACTGCTAATTTGCTTTCTGTCCCCAAGTATTTGCTTATCTGGATATTTTATATTAAAAAGAATCATAATATGAGGCCTTTTGTGTCAGGCTTCATTTACTTAGCACAATGTTCTTGAAATCATCCATGTTGTAGCATGTATTAGTATTTTGTTCCTTTCTATGACTGAATAATATTCTATTGTATAGATAGATCACATTTTGTTATTCATTCACTGGTTGATGGACATTTGAATTGGTTCCACCTTTGGCTATTGTGAATTAGAGCTGCTATAAACGTTCCTGTACACGCTTTTATTTGAATACCTGTTTTTGGTTCTTTGCAGTAAATTCCTTTGGACTGGAATTGGTGGGTCATAAGTTAACTCTGTATTTAACTTTTTGAGAAACTGCCAAACTATTTTTCACATTGGCTGAAACATTTTACATTCTCACCAGCAATGTTCAATTTCTCCACACCCTCGCCAACATTTTTTTCCCCATTATATTATGGGTTTTTGTTTGTTTTTTTGTCTTCACCCAAGGATATGTTTTATTGATTTTTAGAGAGAGAAAAACATCAATGGTTGCCTCTCATATGCACCCTGACCTGGAATCAAACCCAAAACCTTTGTGATGTACGGGACAGTGCTCCAACCAACTGAGCCACCCAGCCAGGGCCAATATCATGGTTTTGATTTGCCCTTCCCAAATGATTAATGACACTGAGCTCTTTTTATGTGCTTATTGGCCACTGTTGTGTGTATCTTGTTTGTAGAAATGTTTGTTTTGTCCATTTTTTAATTGAGATGTTTGTCTTTTATTGAGTTGTAATAGTTCTTTATGTTTAGGATAGTAGATCCTTGTTAGATGTATGATTTGCACATATTTCATCCCATTCAGCGGGTTGTCTTTTCGCTTTCTTGATAGTGTTCTTTGGTGCACAAAAGATTTTAATTTTTTTGAGCTCCAGTTTCTGTTTTTTCTTCTTTTGTGGTTTATGCTTTTAGTGTCATATCAAAGAAATCATTGTCAAATCCAAGGTCATGAAGATTTGCCCCTGTGTTTTTTTCTAAGAGTTTTAGCTCTTATATTTAATGTTTCTATATAGTGTAAAGTAAGAATCCAACTTTATTCTTATGCATGTGGATAACCAGTTTTTGCCAGCACCATTTGTTGAAAAGACTGTCCTTTTCCCTTGGATGGTCCTGGCACCCTTGTCAAAAATCAGTTGACTGTAGATGTTTGGGTTTATTTCTGGACTCGCAGTTCTATTCCATTGTTCTGTATGCCAGTACCACACTGCTCTGATTACTGTAGCTTGGTAGTAAATTTTGACATTGGGCAGTGTGAGTCCTACAACTTTGTTCTTCTCTTTTTCAAAAACAATGTTTTGGCTATTTGGCGCCCCATGCAATTCTATGTGAATTTTAGGATTAGCTTTACCATTTCTGCAAAAAAAGATTATTGGGCCCTGGGCAGTGTGGCTCAGTTGGTTGGGCATCATCCCATGCACCAAAAGGTTGCTGGTTCCATTCCCTATCAGGACACATGCCCAGGTTGTGGGCTCAATCTCCAGTAGGGGACGTAGAGGAGGCAGCCAGTCGATGTTTCTCTCCCTCTCCCAAAAGCAATAAAGAAAAATAAAAAATTAGGAGTTTCTAAAACAAAACACAATTATTGGGATATTTGTAAGGATTGCATTGAATTTGTAGATCACCTTGGGAATTATTACCATCTTAATATAGTCTTCAATCTATGTACACAGGTACTTTTTCTATTTATTTAGGTCTTCAGGTTCTCTCAGCAATGTGTTATAGGTTTCATTGGCTTTTGGATACTGTTATGAATGGAATTGTTTTCTTGATTTCCTTTTCAGATTTTTCATTGCTACTAGGTCGTGTGTGTGTGTGTGTGTGTGTGTGTATTGTATCCTGCCACTTTGCTGAACTTATCGGTACTAATGTTTTTTTGTGGTTTCTTTAGCATTTTTGTCTGTAAGATCATGTTGTCTGTGAATATAGATAATTCTGCTTCTTTTTTAAAAAAATACTAGTATTTTTATTGATTTCAGAGAGGAAGGGAGAAGGAGAGCAATAGAAACATCCTATATAATAAAAGAAAAGCCTAATGTGCAAATTGTCCCCTCTGGCGTTCATTTGACCCGCAGACCCGGAATTCTACCACTCTAGTGCTGACCACCAGGGGGCGGCGTGGAACATGGCTACCTGGGGGCGGGGGTAACGGGACGGAGGTGCGAGGTGTGCGCAGATCTTGCTCTCACTCCCCTGGGACGCCAGGGCTCGCACGCCAGGGATGCCCGCACACTCGGGTGCTGGGCGCCTGTGTGGAGCCTGCCCTGCATCTGCAAGGCCTCTTCCGGGTGAGCCCAGCCACAGCTGCAGGAGACCGCAGGGGTTGGTCAGGCTCCCCATGGGTTCACGCAGGAGCCGGTCTGCGAGGCCAGTCAGGAGAGAGTACGCTGCCCGCCTGGCTTTCTCCCGCCTGGCTTTCGTGCGGCACCGCTGGGTGGCCCGGAGGCCCATGCTGCACCCTGGCCTGCAGTGTCCAGCTGCGCTCACCGCATCTCCACGTGGGGACTCGGGCGCCGTGACTCAGGTGGAGGGGAGCACGTGGGGGCCCAGGTGCTGCCCAGGGCCCAGAGGTCAGCTGGAACCTACCCTTCCACACCAGATGCTCGCGCTTCAATCACCAGCCAACCTAGGGACCGCACCCATGCATGAATTTCATGCGCTGGGCCTTTAGTTAATGTTGAGAAAGTATCATTGATTGGCTGCCTCCTGCATGCCCCCTACTGGGGATTGAGCCCGCAATCTGGGCATGTGCCCTTGACTGGAATCAAACCTGGGACCCTTCAGTCTGCAGGCTGATGCTCTATCCACTGAGCCAAACCAGCTAGGGCTGCTTCTTTTTAAAGAATATATATATATATATTGCCCTAGCTCCTTTGGCTCAGGTTGTAGGAGAGGGAGGGAGAGAGAAACATCAATGATGACAGAGAATCATGGATTGGCTGCCTTCTGCACGCCCCACACTGGGGATTGAACCCACAACCCAGGTATGTACCCTGACCAGGAATCGAACAGTGACCCCCTGGTTCATGATAGGTTGATGCTTAACCACTGAACCACACTGGCTGGGCTAATTCTACTTCTTCCTTTCCAATTTGAATGTTTTTCTTTTTCTTGCCTAATTGCTCTGGCTAAAATCTAGTAATCTCAGATAGCAATGGTGACATTCTTGTCTTGTTCCTCATCTTAGAGGAGAAGCTTTCTGCCATTGAGTACGATGATGTTAGCTGTGAGGTTTTATTCTGAAGGAAGTTGAATATTTATCAAATGCTTTTTCTGCACCAGTTGATATGAGCAATGTAGGTTTTAAGTTGGGGAGTACTGAGGTCATATTTGTGTTTTAAAAAATCACTCTGACAGCAGAGGATTTCCAGAGTGAAAACCTGGAGTCAAGGAGACAAATTGGAGTTCCCCATGTGAGAGATCGGAGGCCTGAACTCTAGAACCCTGGAAACAGTTTGAGTAGGAAAAGAAGGGAATGATGGAAACAGTTTAAAAGTTAAAAGGTCTAGCTCTAACCGTTTGGCTGGGTGGATAGAGCATTGGGCCGCAGACTGAGTGGTCCTGGGTTCGATTCTGGTCAAGCACGTGTATCTTGGTTGTGGGCTCAATCCCCAGTAGGGAGCGTGCAGGAGGCAGCTGATCGATGTTTCTAACCTCTCCTTTCCTCTCTGGAAAAAAATCAATAATAAAAAAAAATTAAAAGTTAAAAGGTCAGTATTTTACAAATCTTGGTCCTTTTCCTGGAATGATAATTTCCTTTTCTCCTGATGAATTCTCCATCTTTTCAAAAAAAAATAAAAGACAACCTAAGTGTAATCTCTTTTGTGAAGTCTTTCCTAAGTGTCCCCTCTATCCATTTCCTTCTCTCTTTCCAGATGCATTTTTATCTCTCTTGATGATGGCAGTCATCATGGGTCGAGTTATCGAGCTGTTTGTCCATCTCTCCCTAAGAATAGTGACAGGTCCTATTTGTTTATTCATCCCTCAGACAGAGCCTGCTACATGAAAATCACGCGTAAATTACATGGTATCAAATGTCATAATCTCTATCTTTTAAGAGACTTAAATTCTGATGGCGGTGCTAAGACATGCACATACAAATCAAAATCAAATGGCAGCCATTGCAGTTTTATGATAGCAAGAAATTGAAATAATAAGAACAAGTAATGGAAATAGAATGATTAAGTAAATTATATGGCCTTATAATACACTAATTCCCCGGTGCATGGATTCGTGCACATTGAAAGGAAATTAATTAGAAGGTGGCTGGCGGGTTGGGACTGGGCGAGACAGGCTGGACACGCCCTGAGGCCAACCTCCCACGCCCTGAGGTCTCTCCCCGGCTGGCCGGTCCCTCCCCAGCTGGCCGGTCCCTCCCCAGCTGGGTGCACCTTGGGCGGCGCCAGGGCTTGAAGGGCATCTGTGGAGTGAGCAGGGTCCCTCCAGCAGGTGGGGTCCCTCGGCCTGGCCTTCGGAGATTGGGCCAAAACTGCCTCTCCGATATCCCCCGAGAGGTCCTGGATTGTGAGAGGGCGATTCTCAGGTGACGCACCCTGGCTCCTTCCTCTCTGGTTCTGGGGTGCATCACCCGAGAACCTCCACTGCCAAGTCACCGCAGCTCAGCAGCTCCTGCGTTGAGTGTCTGCCCCCTGGTGGTCAGTGTGCATCATAGGTGATGGTTGGACGGTTGCTTAGCCTTTTATATATATAACTAGAGGTCCGGTGCACGAAATTTGTGCACCCACAGGAGGTCCCTCAGCCCAGCCTGTGCCATCTCGCAGACCAGGAGCCATCGGGGGATGTTCAACTGGCAGCTTAGGCCCGTTCCCCTGGGGAGCGGGCCTAAGCCGGCAGTTGGATATCCTTAGCGCTGTCGTGGAGGCAGGAGAGGCACCTGCCACCGCCGCTGTGCTCACCAGCTGTGAACCCAGCTCAGGGCTTTTGGCTGAGTGGCGCTCTCCCTATGGGAGCATACTGACCACCAGGGGGAAGCTCCTGCATTGAGCGTCTGCTCCCTGGTGGTCAGTGTGTGTCATAGTGACCAGTCATTCCTAGTTGTTCTCCTGTTAGGGTCAATTTGCATATTACCCTTTTATTATATAGGATTAGATATCTGTTAATGGAGAAGACTTTTAAACCTATGTTTAAAAAAATACGTATATGTACTTAAAATAAATTCAACAAAATATTAACAAGATAGAATCTTTTTCTTTTGTTAACAGTAGTACTTAAACAGTTGTAATTGCAAACAGTTCAGGGAATACATATGTATATCAAGTACACTGTCCTCACCACCCACAGCAATCACTGCTAGTAACTTATAGGTCCTTGAGGACTTTTCTATAGTTTTCATAGTTTTATTTTTATATTCAGAAGAAAATTTTTTTAAATAAAATTTTAAAAATATGTTTTTATTGATTTGAGAGGGGCGGGGGGAGAGGAGGGAGAAGGAGAGAGGCATCAATTGCCTCCTGCATGCCCTGTACTGGGGATCCAGCCCGCAACCCGGGCATGTGCCCTGACCCATAATCGAACTGGCCCCCTCTCGGTACACAGGATGACTGAGCTACACTGGCCAGGGCAGAAGGAGGAATCTTAAAAGGATCCTGCTGCAGATTCGGTGGCAGCAGTGTGGTCAGCATGCTCAGAGAAGGTGTGATGGGCTCTTCTTCAGTAGGGTGGGGAGCACTGAAAAGACATCACAGAAGCTACTCTTGGTCTGTCAACTAGGGTTCCTTTCTCTAGTCTCCAAAACGCCACTGTAATTTGGGAGCAGCCTAAAGCCTCTGAGAACTTCACCCAAGAGGTAGAATCACACAGTTGTGTACTATCCTCGGAATTACAGGGAGGAAAGTTTGAAATATCAGGAAAACATTTTACATCCTCAAGACTACCCATGGGTAAGGAAGGCTTCCTCGGAAAGCCCTGAGCCCGGGGTCCCACGTGCTGTTAGGTACCTCTCTTGGTGGAGAGCATCGGGACAGTGGCTACAGACGCTGTTCCAAAGAGCCCCGAGGGCCTTGGTGTGCACCTGGGAGCCACTGCGGCTGGCTGGGCTGGGGAAGGTTGAGGAGCAGGATTCAGCCGGTGCCTCAGCCTGGTTATGTGTCAGGGCCCATATAAGATTTTGTTTGAGAAGAGTTCAGTGCTTCCTTAAAAAGAATTAGGGGGAAGGAAATAGAAACCATTGATTAAGCAGTTTTTATTCTGTATTTCCGTAATCTCCTCTTATCCAAGGTTTCACTTTTCATGATTTGTTACATGGTCAACCACACTCTGAAAATATTAAATGGAAAGTTCCAGGAATAAACAAATGGTAAGTTTTAACTTGTGCACCGTTCTGAATAGTATGATGAAATCTTGTGCTGTTCCACTTTGTCCCGCGTGGGAATCCTTTCAGCTGCCCACGCTGTGTCCGCTACCTGCCCACCCACCACTCGCTTAGCAGACGTCTCAGTACCAGTGGATGTTGTGGTGTCAGTGCGTGTGTTCAGGGAGCCCTTACTTTGCTTAATGATGGCCCGAAGCACAACAGCTGGCAGTTCAGATACGCCAAAGGGATCCATGAAATGCTTCCTTCAAGTCAAAAGGCATGTGTGTGATAAAAACAAACAAACCAGTACATGTAGGGTTCAGTGGTACTGAGGATTCAGGGATCTACTGGGGGTCTTGGAATGTATTCCCGGAGAATAAGGGGGGACTACTGTACTGAAAAGGCTTAACTAGTAATTGGAATTTATAGAGGGCGTCTCTTTCCTTGGCAACATTAGAGCACTGAATTTTTTTTATTATTTTTTTTTTTAGCATTGAACTCTTAAGTATCAGATAAATCCCTCTTTAAATTTGTCATTATGGCCCTGGCCAGTGTGGCTTAGTTGGCGGGTCTTGTCCTGTGCACCAAAGGCTTGCCAGTTCTATTCCTGGTCAGGGCGCACGCCCAGGTTTCAGGCTCAATCCCTGGTAGAGGGCATGCAGGAGGCAGCTAATAAATGTTTTTCTTTTATCGATGTCTCTCTCTCTCTCCCTCTCCCTAAAAATCAATTTGAAAAAATCTTTAGAAAAATAAAAATAAATTTGCCATTATACCTCAAAGAACCTCATTCAGTGTTCCACCCAGAAAAATTGTATTTGTGAGGCTGAGGGAGAATCTTGTCCACAGCGATTTTCTTGGCCCTTGAATGGAAATTTCCTCAGTTCCCATTTTGCCTGTCTCTTGTCTTCTGCGCATTGTCGGTGTGAAACTCACATACACAAATACAGTTGACCCTTGAACAACATGGGTTTGAACTGCATGGGTTCACGTATGCGTGGATTTTTTTAATAAATATGTACAGTATTGTAAATGTATTTTCCTTATAATTTTCTTAATAGCACTTTCTTTTCCCTAGTTTACTGTAAGAACACAGTATTCAATACATATTTCGTACAAAATATATGCTAACTGTTTACATTATTAAGCCGGTCAACAGTAGGCTACTAGTAGTTAAGTTTCGGGGGAGTCAAAAGTTATATGCGGCCCTGGTGGCACAGTTGGTTAGAGCATCATCAGTACACCAAAATTTGTGGTTTAATTCCCAGCCGGGGTGCATGCAGGGGGAGGCTGATTGATGTTTCTCTGTCCCCTCAATGTTCCTCTCTCTCCCTCCCACCCTCCCTGTCTCTCTCTCAAAATCAGTAAAAACATAACCTCCGGTGAGAATTTTAAAAAGTTACATGAGGGTTTTTTGACTGAGTAGGGGGTTGCTGCCCAACCCCGTCTTGTTCAGGGGTCCGTTGTACTTTTAGCCTCTTGGGAAGAAGATGGGGTCTCCTCAGAGAGGCTCTTGCTCATCCAGAAGTGCAGCTGAAGTGCTGTGTAGACTGACCCAGTCCTGAGTGGGTCTCATAGTGTCCATAGATTTCAGAGCCAGGGAGACCTTAGAGGTAACTTCATTCAACAATAAATTGAGGTTCAGAAAGGTGAATGATTTGCCCACATTCACAGTTTATTGGTACAATTTTATAGTCAGGAAGTGGTAGGAATGTGTGGAGAGGAAAGAGAGAATCAAAAGAGCTGTGCCCTAATCCTTTCTCTGCCATTAATTTGTCTTGTGACCTTAGACAAGTCCATTCTCATCTATAAAAAGATGTTGTATTAGCTGATCTCAAAGTTGCCTTCCAGCATACAAACTCCATGGTCCTTATCGGGTCCATGCTTGTACCTGTGTTTAAGGGGCCACTAAATAAATGGTCTTAATAAGGGAGCCTCGCCTCTATAGGAAATGCTGTTGCATTTTTAATGTTCTCACTTAGCAGGGTTTTGCTTGATCTTTATGCTGAGGAATCCTTCTTATTTGGTTTATGTATTTTGTTTGTTTTGTTTTATAGAGGGAAGGACTTTCTAAATTCAACAAGATCTATGAATTTGATTATCATCTGTGTGGCCAGGTGGGTGGTACAGTATTTCTATCGTACAACGGAGGCGTGCTTTCAGATAAGGTGCCACTTTGGTGTGCATTCTCTCCGTTTTTAATCATGGCTAAAAAGAGCAGCTGTTTACTACAAGTTCTCCCTAAATTGCTTGTATTTTAGAATTACTTAATCCAGAAGAGTTAGTCAGCCTGGCCATTGTAGAATATGTCGCCATCTTTTAAGAATAACTATTGTTATAACCTAAAGATCCCTGGTTACAGGTGACTACTTTATAATTTGTAAGGAAGTCTCTTTTTAATAAAAAATGTGGTCCCATCTCAGCTGTTTTTATAACAAGAAGCTAATGTGCAACAGTTGGGGGGAATTTTAAATGCTACAAAAAGCATCAGGGTACTAGAATTAAAATGGTGATTTCATTGTATTACTATGGCTTTTGGCTTCAAAGAGCTCTATTTATGTTTGTTTCTTCCCAATCAACTGGGTTTTTTTGTTTGTGTATTTTTTTAATACTTTAATTTTTTAGAGCAATTTCAGATTCACAGCAAAATTGAGGGGAGAGGAAGGTACAGAGTTACCACATACCCTCTGCCCCTCCCCCCCATACACACACACAGCCTCCCTCATTATAAACATCCCTCATTAAGAAAAGAAAAAAACAAAACAAAAAAAGATCCCTCAACACAGTGGTATATTTGTTATAACTGACAAACCTACCTGGACACATTATAATCACTCAGAGTCCATAGTTTACATTAGGGTTCATTCCATGTTGTGCTTTCTTTGGGTTTGGACAAATATAAGTAAACATATATCCATTATTACTTTCACTGCCCTACAAATCCTCTATACCACCTATTCATTTCTCCCCCCACCCCCAACCACTTTTATTTCCTTAATAGAAGTTTCTCCCTTTTATTTGAATGATGTAACAAAATATAGTTGCTAAAAGACTGACTCAAATTTTGTTACCATTTAGAATGTTACCATGATAATGACCTCGGTTTCTGGACATTTGCTGGCTCATGATTTCCAGATGCAGTTTCGTAAATGGTCAGTACAATTCTTGGGGGGCGGAACTTTCCAATTATTACAGTAAGTTGTAGAACATTACAGGAATTTTGAGGCATATTGATCCTATTGTGTAACCTATAATACTAAGATGACTGAGTCAGTTCACGCTATTATAGCAAAATACCACAGACTGGTTGGTTTATAAACAACAAATTTACTTCTCCCAGTTACGGAGGCTGAAGGAGGAGGTCAGAGTGCCAGCATGGTCCGGGTGCCGACCGCCGGCCTCTCACTGCGCCTTTACCTGGTGGAAGGTCTAGGGCAGCGGTTCTCAACCTGTGGGTCACGACCCCGTTGGGGGTCGAACAACCCTTTCACAGGGGTCACCTAAGACCATCGGAAAACACATATATAATTACATATTGTTTTTGTGATTAATCACTATGCTTTAATTATGTTCAATTTGTAACAATGAAATTGGGGGTTACCACAACATGAGGAACTGTATTAAAGGGTCTCGGCATTAGGAAGGTTGATAACCACTGGTCTAGGGAGTTTGTGTGGCCTCTTTTATAAGCATCCTGATCCCACTCATGAGGCTCCACCCTCATGACCTAATCACCCCCAAAGGCCTCACCTCCTAGCACCATCACTTTGGTGTTAGGATTCCAGAATATGAGTTCTGGGGGGAACAAAGCGTGAGGCTGTAGAAATGACCTTGGATTAACTGATTCACCACAGGTTTAAAGAGCCATTGCAGTGTGCTCCCCAAAATAGCCAGAGCTTTGTCATGCAGTCATTGGGTTGCATTTCTCCGATAGCAGATATGCATGGAGGCTTCTAGAATGTCTTCCTAGCAGCTCCTGCTAGTGCTCCTGGGAAGTGGCAAGTGCATGTGCAGAGGGTCTGAGTCTTGCTTTTGACCCTCTGGCATTTCATGCGGGGCTTTCTGTGGGTGCCTCCCCGGCTGCACGGGGCAGAGTTTTCCCGTCGTGCTGAGGCGGGCTTTGTGTGTTTCCATTTCTCTTCTAGGCAGAGCTGCAATCCCCTTGTCCTCTTTGAAGCAGAAATTGAGAAGTACTGCCCAGAGAACTTTGTAGACATCAAGGTGGGATCTTTTGGAAGACATGGCACTGGAGTTGAACCACCACGAGATAATTGAACTGAGTGATTTCTGTATTTTGAATGCATTGAATTCAGAAGCAAAGTTTCCCACCAAACTAAGTGCCATGATTCAAAAAAGTATTCCCAAAATGAGGCCATTGAAACCAAGTGGCCAAGGGACTGGAGTCAGCCTTTTTGTGAATAATAGTTGTTGAAATAAACTCTCAGAATAAGTATTGTTAAATTACTAATTCTAGCTCTGACCCCATCTCTAGTTAGAATGAAGAGACTACAAAGTGTGTAAATGGTCCTTTGACAGTAAATTGTGAGTTTTCAAGCAGTCAGAACACCTGTAGCTAATTCAGTGCTGACTGGGAAACCTTGGGATGAAACTCAATTAGGGGTCCATTCTTTTTAAACCAGACATGACATAACCAGACCCACTAGAGTCCCATGTGCTGTTAGGACTGAGTTTCAGGTCTCTTCTTGCTGGTATAGTTGCATTAACCTCAGGCTTCTAGAAGCTCATTGGTGAGTGTGACTCTAAGCTGGAAGGCTGTGCTAGTTTCTTCACCACCCCGAGAGCTGTAAGCATAGCTTTCTCTGGTTTCTTTTTCTCACCATGGTGCATATTCCAAGAACGTTGCTAATGCTCAGTCAGGTCTGTTTAGTGGAGAGGTGCAAAGTAGTCCCACCGCGGGCTGTGCTCTCACTGCTCTTTCCCTACCAACTTCAGAAAACTCTGGAACGAGAGACTCGGCAGTGCCAGGCCCTGGTGATCTGGACCGACTGTGATAGAGAGGGTGAAAACATTGGGTTTGAGATTATCCACGTATGCAAGGCTGGTAAGTGATGCCCCTTCTGAGTTCCTGTCCTTTGGGAAGGCGTAAATAGATGATTCTCCGGCATAGATGTGTGAGTGGCTGCGCCTGAGTTCCTCCCTATATACTCTTCCTCCTGAGTCCCCTTGCCATTCGCACGGGTGTGTGTCCTGGAGCAAGTCACTGACCCCCTGGGAGCCTTGGCTTCCTCTTCTGGAAAGCCCGCCAGCCTGGCACAGTTCCCAGAGCCGTGGGGACTGAATGAGCCAACCACGCAGATCCGGTAGCCCCGGCCTTACTGCGTATTAGCCCCAAGTACATTGCCAGCTCCTTGGAAACAGGGACTTTATTTTCTATTTTTTATTTATTTTAAATATTTTTTATTGGTTCTTTTTAAGGGAGATAGTAAGGGAGAGGCAGAGAGTGAGAGAGAGAGAGAGAGAGACAGAGACAGAGACAGAGAGAGAAAGAAACATCAGTCAGTAGCCTCCCTGGCCAGATAGCTCAGTTGATTGAAAAGTTGACCCAATACAACAAGGTTGCAGGCTCGCTCCCTGGTCAGGGCATACAAGAATCAACCAGTGAGCGCATAAATGGGGCCGAAGCTTGAGGTTTCTCTCTCAGATCAATCTTAAAATTAAGTTTGTTGAGGTAACATGGTTAATAACATTATGTAAGACTCCTTTTTTAAAATCTTCATCCAAGGAGTGAGAATATTTTTTCCACTGGTTTTTACAGAGGGGGGAGGGAGAGGGAGGAATAGAGAAACATTGATGGATTTGTTGCTTCCCACACTTGCCCCCACTATGGGTGGGAATGGAACCTGCATCCCAGGTACATGCCCTTGACCGGAAATCGAACCCAAGACCCTCCGGTGGGCAGGCCGATGCTCTAACCACTTAACACACCGGCCAGGGCAAGATTCCATTGTTTAAAATCTATATTAAATTTTATCTCCTGAACATTAACAAATGTTGAAGTGAACTTAAATGTGAGTCTGAAGCTATAGTGATTCCTGAAAATTTGTTTTAATTTAAAAAAATTTTTGTTGTAAGGTATTGATTTTTTTTTAAAGAGAGGAAGGATGAAGGAGAGAGAAAGAGAAGCATCGATGTGAGTGGGAAACATCGATCGGTTGCCTCCAGTATGCACCCCGACTGGGTATGGAACCCGCAACCTAAGTATGTGCCCTGACTGGGAATGGAACCCACAGCCTTCAGTGTGTGGGACGGCACTCCAGCCAGCTGAGCTGAGCCAAGGCGACTCTCGCATTTAAATGCATTAACTTCCAGGGAGAGTGGATGTGTTATTTCTATGACAGGACACGAAATCCCCCATAGGATCTATTAATTAACGTTTTTCTCTTCCCGAAAGGTCTGAGAGCAAGTGAAATTAAAGTCTTGAAAGGCTCACTAAGCCGGTCTCAGTTAATAGCTAAATTCAGCCCGCTGTCGTTACTGACAGTGCTCAGCTTGGCGGCTGTAATGAATCCCCTCTCAGGAAGCATATTGCTCTTTCAATCGGATGCTTCACAGCTTCTTGAACTGCCCAGCTTTCTTCGTCCCAGGTGGCCTTTATGATGAGAGGGCAGTGTGACTTGGCTTTGACCTTGGCCACTCTTTCTATTCTGCAGTGAAGCCCAGTCTGCAGGTGTTGAGGGCCCGTTTCTCTGAGATCACCCCCCGAGCCGTCACGATGGCCTGTGAAAACCTGACCCAGCCCGACCAGAGAGTGAGCGATGCTGTGGACGTGAGGCAGGAGCTGGACCTGCGGATCGGTGAGGGGCCACACCCGCTCCTTTGCTGGCACATGCAGCTGTTGGGCTTTGGTTACGGGACCAAGGGTGAGGTTTGTGTGTAAATGTGTGCAGCTGGCTTTGACCTTGCAGTTCATCATTTTCTTGTTCTTCCTTTCCTTCCTCGCTTTCCAGGAGCTGCCTTCACGAGGTTCCAGACCCTAAGGCTGCAGAAGATTTTCCCCCAGGTGTTGGCAGAGCAGCTAATCAGTTACGGCAGCTGCCAGTTCCCAACCCTGGGGTTTGTGGTGGAGAGGTTTAAAGCCATTCAGGCTTTCGTGCCAGAACTCTTCCATAGAATTAAAGGTAGGGCTGGGACTTGTTTATGATGTGGAACCCACAGGCCCAGAATAACCAAGGGCTCTAATTCACTGTTTACTTGATTTTTAGCTTTGCTGTTCTTTATTCTACCCCATTATAATATTCAGAATCCACTTAACGTTTCCTCAGTGACCTGCTGTATTTCATATTCTTTTGACTTTCACTGTAATACTCCTAGTTTACCTGTCATATCATGTGGCTGAGGCACAGCCTTCCTGTTTGTGTTTCCCCAATAGTAACGCATGACCACAGAGACGGCGTCGTAGAATTCAGTTGGAAAAGGCATCGTCTCTTTAACCACACGGCTTGTCTTGTCCTCTATCAGCTGTGCATGGAGGTAAGAAATATTTTGAAATCTCAGTGATCTGGGAAAATTGTAATTTCCCAAGTCAGTCCCTCTCTAGTGGCGGAAGCGATCCTGTCCCGTTTCCCCCTGAGCTGTAGCTTTCAGGATATCACTTTTTGGGACCAGTAAGAGTAGAACCTCATGAAAACAGCACTAAAAATTGGGGAAGAAAAGGACCTGTGGAATTTTTAGGTAAAATGAGAAATGTTTGCTAAACTCTCCCCTGAAGCCGAGGCCTGTCATAGCAGCTGATAAGGACCAGCTGGGCCAGGGCGGGCCGTGCACTCTCAGAGTGGAAGGAGCTGGACAGCTTCTGGTCTGACTCTTTCAGCCATTGGTCAGATGAAATCTAAAGAGATGAAAATCTCAAATGAGTGAACAAGTTAGTTTTACACAATGATAAAGGACTGGAGGTAAAAGGATAAATGAATAGAGAATGGCCAGGGGGAGCAGGAAGGGGGCTGTTCTAGGCATGGTGGTCATGAAAGGTATGTGAGGGAAGGCCGGAGTGATTAGCAGCAGGCAGCCCAGGAGGGCCTGGGGAAAGCGTGTGGCAGTCAAGAGAGCAGCACATGCAAAGGACTCCTCAGCCACAGGCCAGTCAGTAGCTCAGCTGTGTCCCTCAGGCTGACCGTCCACTTTGCGGTGCTGCTTCCTGTCAGTCAGCACACAACTGCCGGTGTTCACCCAGGGGCTGCACGCTGTGGCACCTAAAGAAAACTTGGAGCTCTCTAGGTTTGATGAGTCAGCTGTGCTTCTCAGCTGTAGCCATTGGCAGGGTTAGCATGGATTTGCTAAGGGAAAGTAATGACTATTGAGCACCTGCTTCATGCCAGACACACCATGTGTTTACATGTGACTTTCTTTAGAGCACTGCCTACGCGGGTGGCGGTCTCATTTTACAGATGAGGGGCTAGAGAGAGTGAAGGAACTGCACAGACACATTGGAGCCAGTAAGGGGCAGAGCAGGGACTGGGTCCCAGTGTGTCTGACTCCAGCTCCTGCAGACCACGCTGCCTCCCAGGAGTCACTTGTCTGTCCACTACTTCACCCTTTGACCATGAAGGTCACACAGCCACCCTGTACATTTATCTCTTCAGTAAAAAGACCTGCCCTTTTATGTGCTTTATTAGGATACTAGAGGCCCAGTGCACAAAGTTCGTGCACTGGTAGGGTCCCTAGTGGCTGCTGGCTGCCGGCTGGGTACTTCCTCCCTTCCTCTGGCCCCCTGCCGCCACTGGGACCTTCATCCCTTCCCCCCACCCCCCACCCTCGTCGCCTGCTGCTGCCGCCGCTGGCCAGGATCTCCCTCCCTTCCACTGGCTGGCCCCGCCCCCTGGTCAAACTCCTGGACAACTCCCGGTTGAGGGGACAGTTTGCATACTGCGCTTTTATTATATAGGATGGTACCCAAAAAAAGCAGGTGGGATACTTTGAGCTCCTTGTCAAGCGCACCTGGTCCCAGTCTATTGGAAAGAGAGATTTGGATTTTGATACATAAATATTCTCATTTCCAAATCACTTAAGTTGAGTTCTTTGTCTACTTGAAGTCTCTTAAAAGTGTGAAGTTGGTCTTAAAATTAGAGTTTCTTCAGCTTGTATTATAGAATTTCTCCTATTTCTAATTCTGTATTATCAAGAATTTTAAAAAAAAAGTAACTCCATGCACGCGAGATTGGAGACCATACTTAGGAGAGGTGTAGGCTGCTGTCGTCCACAGGCTCCAGGGGGGCACCGGAGGGCTTGTGAGGTTGCCCCTTGTGGTCTTGTTTGAGTGGGAAGGTGGTGATGGCACCCACCACACTGGACGACAGCCGGTGTACATGGAGCGCTTCCGCGGGATGAGCAGGGTCTCTGCTGACGGTGGGTGAGCAGAATGCTGAGCAGGGCCTTGTGGGAAAGCGGCAGACGGGCACCAGCAGGTTCACGTGCCTCTGCTTTTCTTGGCTTTCCAGGACCCCAGGGCGACTGTGGTGGAGGTCAGTTCCAAGGCAAAGAGCAAGTGGAGGCCTCAAGCTTTGGACACTGTGGTACGTTCTGGGGGGATTGCGCCAGCCCCTGACTTCCTGTTTTGGGGACCAGACCATGGCCCAGTGACATCACTCTTCACAGGGCCACACAGGAAAGCACTTGGAAAAAACAGAAACTCCAAACCCTGGGCCTGCTTGGCCTCTGCTTTTTTAATATTTAAGTTATTAATGCAATATAACTATTTTATGTGGAGTTTGGGAAACAACAAAGGGAGATAAATCAACCATCACCTCACCATTCTTGTGTCATTACTGGTGTAACCTTGGTGCCTTCTTTTTTTCATATGCTTATTTTTTAGAGTTGTAATTGGAATACTTTGTTTTTCCCAGCTACGTTCTTTTTTAAAAAATGTTTCTGCATAATATATAAATATTTAAATATCTGCTTTACGAGCCCCACCCAATGGGACACAGTCTGAGTAAACACATTGGGGTTCCCCTTCCAAGTCCCCAGTGTGCAGGAAAAGTCAGAGAACATCCTGTCAAGGCCGACTCCAGAGGCTGAAAACGCAGAGGGCGCGTGCTGGGGGCCCCATGTGCTGGGGCCGCATGTGCTGGGGGCCGCATGTGCTGGGGGCCACATGTGCTGGGGCCGCATGTGCTGGGGCCGCATGTGCTGGGGGCCGCATGTGCTGGGGCCGCGCGTGCTGGGGGCTGCATGTGCTGAGGCCGCATGTGCTGGGGCCGCATGTGCTGGGGGCCGCATGTGCTGGGGGCCGCATGTGCTGGGGCATGTGCTGGGGGCTGCATGTGCTGGGGCCGCATGTGCTGGGGGCTGCATGTGCTGGGGCCACATGTGCTGGGGCCGCGCGTGCTGGGGGCCACATGTGCTGGGGCCGTGCGTGTTAGGGGCCGCGCGCGAGTCAGCATTACTTCCAGACCGTAGGCAGGAGTGTTTCTCCCCCGCCGGGTGGACACGCTTTGCCATGTAGCCGAGCATTGTGGAATGTCAGTCGGGGGAAAGGGCAGCCGGTTCTCCCCCAGGAGGCTGGCAGAATGGCATTCATCATTCAGGGGAACGTCCAGGATTCGAAGGGTGTTCCCAAACGGGTGCTCAGACTGTCTGTGTTAGAATCTGTATTAGGTGCTTGTTAAAAAACGCAGATTTCCTTTCCTGGCTGGGTGGCTCAGTTGGTTGGAGCATCATCTCCTACACTAAAAGGTTGTGGATTCAATTCCCAGTCAGGGCACATACCTAGGTTAAGGGTTCCATCCCCAGTCACAGGGCCCACAGGGACAACTGATCGATGTTTCTGTCTCACATTGATGTCTCTCTCTCTTCCTTCTCTCTATAAATCAATAATACCATATCCTCAAGTTGGGTTTTTTTTAATGCAGATTGCCGGCCTCTCCCTGCTTATGTCAGAATCCCTAGTGCTCAGGGCCTGGGAATCTGCTTGCTTCCCAGGTGATTCTTGCTTCTGCACATCAGGGTCTGAGAACCACTGGAGTAGATCCTGGCTCTGCTGGGCAGGCCCAGGAATTTGCGCTCAGCACAGTCTTTCTCCCTCTAAGTGACAGCAGCTGGAGCGACGGGCCCAGCCAGTCTGGAGATGGCGGTGTGGCTGTGCCGTGCCCTCTGGCTGCGCTACACCCTAACGTGCCTGCTGACATTCACAGGAGCTGGAGAAGCTGGCGTCTCGCAAGCTGAGAATAAGCGCCAAAGAGACCATGAGGATCGCCGAGAAACTCTACACTCAGGGGTAAATGTCTCACCTGTGGGTAGAATTTGATGCATCTTCATCAACGTGAAATACTTTAGAAATAGAGTTTATGGGGAAACACACTGTCTAGATATCACTTAAGCTCTGAAGTAGAAGAATTTTGATACTGACTTCTCTCTCCTAATAATGAAAAAGTTATTTCAGAATCTCTTCTAAAACAAGGGTCCATAGAGTAAATTCAAATCCCAGTCTTGATCCCCCAGCAACTCCCCCTGGGCCCTGGCAGGTTGCAGGCAGCACCTTACCTTTAGGACAGCGGTTCTCAACCTGTGGGTCGTGACCCCTTTGGTGGTCGAACGACCCTTTCACAGGGGTCGCCTAAGACCATCCTGCATATCAGATATTTACATTACGATTCATAACAGTAGCAACATTACAGTTATGAAGTAGCAACGAAAATAATTTTATGGTTGGGTCACAACATGAGGAACTGTATTTAAAGGGCCAGAAGGTTGAGGACCACTGCTTTAGGAGTTGTTTGCCTGTTGTAAGCCATCCTGCCTCCAGGGTCATGGGCCCCCCGTGCCATCCAGGGCCAGTGTGATCCGCACAGACCGGCATGGCAGCCACACTACAGCTGACTGCTGAGTGCCTGAAATTTGGGGTGTCTGAGTTAGGATGTGCTTAAGTGTGAAATATACACTGGGTTTCAAAGATTTGCATGAAAAAAAGAACGCAAACAATCTCAGTAATGTTTAAGTGGCTAACAAAAGCTTTAATTACACATGGATCTACATTGCAGTTCACTGGGCAGCACTGCTGTGTCTGTGCCTGGAGGGAAGTGTAGGCGTGTGCACTGTTGTAGCTGTGGGGCCATCGTTGCTCTGTCAGACTGACATAGAGAAGGCCCTGGATGTGCCCGGCCACACAGCTGCTGGCAGAGCCGAGCTGAGAGTGTGCCCTTGCTGTGCCCTCCCTTCATTTATCCTTTGACTTCTTTGCGTCTCTCACCCCTTCTGGGGGGCACATCTCAGGACTTCTATCAGCGTAGGTAACCAAGGTT
Source organism: Myotis lucifugus (assembly GCF_000147115.1). Taxonomy (NCBI): domain Eukaryota; kingdom Metazoa; phylum Chordata; class Mammalia; order Chiroptera; family Vespertilionidae; genus Myotis; species Myotis lucifugus. The sequence goes on along the minus strand of NW_005871561.1, from coordinate 580,637 downwards.
GCCTTCATTTGAGTTGGCTGGCTCAGATGAATTATTGCTGGTGTCACCAGGTGTTTTCAACCGAATTCAGTTGTTTATGGACCAATCTCTTGTTCTGTTTGTCTGCCTTTGTTTTAGGTACATCAGCTATCCCAGAACTGAAACAAACATTTTCCCCAGAGACTTAAACCTGACAGCACTGGTGGAGCAGCAGACCCCGGATCCACGCTGGGGGCCCTTTGCCCAGAGCATTCTAGAGCGGGGGGGCCCCACCCCACGCAACGGGAACAAATCTGATCAAGCTCACCCTCCCATCCACCCCACCAAATACACCAACAGCTTGCAGGTTGGTTTCCCTGGCTCTGCTGCCTCCTGGGACCCAGAGGGAGGTGAGGGGTCAGTGGTATTTGAATTTACTCTCGTGGGCTCTTATTGTAGGAACTACGTGATTGTGAAATATCTCCTCCATTTCAGAAAAGAGATGTTATTGTACAAGCTCTCTCTCCTATTTCACAGTCTTCTGCCTGGCTTCCATGAAAGACCCCTATGGTGGGTTCTGCTCTCTACCCGGCCCACCCACTTCCCCACTCTCTGTCAGCTCCCTCTGCTGCTTCTCTGCACAGCCCCCCACCCACACAGAACCCTGGCCCTCTCGTTCCCTTGTCACCTGGAAGAATCCTATTCATCCTCCCAAAACTGGATCCGTTTCCATTGCCTTCCCCAAACTTTCACATCCCCTCCTGCCATACTCCACTCAGCAAGACTGTCACACTTAGCATGTGCTCAGCTGGGGAGGAAGCTCCGTGATGCCACAGCTAGTCAGGCTTTTTGACATCTGCAGGTTAGTGAAGTCTGGTATCTTCTTCTTTTTCCTTCTTTCTTCCTCCTCCTCCCTTCTTGTTCTTCCTTTTCTTATTTCTTCCTTTTTTTTCTTTAAATTTTTTTTTTTTTTTTTTTTTTTTTTTTTTTTAGAGAGGAAGGGAGAGGGAGAAAATAGAAACATCAATCGGCTGCCTCCTGCACACCCCCAGGAGTATGCCCTGACCGGGACTCGAACCAGAGGCCTCTTGGTGCATGGGACAGCATTCAATCCACTGAGCCGGGCTTCTTTCTCCTTCTTTTTTAATTTTATTTTTTTATATTTTATTGATTTTACAGAGAGGAAGGGAGAGGGATAGAGAGTTGGAAACATCGATCAGCTGCCTCTGCACACTCCTACTGGGGATTGAGCCCGCAACCAAGGTACATGCCCTTGACCAGAATCAAACCCAGGGCCCTTCAGTCCAAGGGCCGATGCTCTATCCACTGAGCCAAACCGGTTATGACTCTTTCTCCTTTTAGTAACACATTATTCTTTCTCTTTTTTAAAAAATACATATTTTTATTGATTTCAGAGAGGAAAGGAGAAGAGAGAAATAGAGAATCATTGATCAGCTGCCTCCTGCACGCCCCACACTAGGGATCAAGCTCACAACCCAGGCATGTGCGCTGACCTCCTGGTTCATAGGTTGATGCTCAACCGCTGAGCAACACAGGCCAGGCTATTTTTTTTCTGATTTAAAAAGTAATACATGTTCATTTTAGACAACTGAGAAAATAGAGAAGATTGTAAGAAAGAAAAAGATGTCCTCTAATCTTACCTCCTCCTGAGAACCATCTGTTTTCTATGCATATGTATAATATTCTTACATTAAAATTGCAGCCTTAAATAGTTCATAAACTATTTTTTTCCATTTTATGTTTCTCCATGTGCTGAAATATTTTAAAGTATATTTAATGACTGCATAGCTGGTCTGTAACTTATTTTGCCAAGTCTGTTTCTGAAGGATTAAGTTGTTCCAGCTTTTAGATACATGATATACTAAAGTTAACAGGTATATACATAAATATTAGTGCAGATCTCTCATTATTTTCTCCTAATACATTCTTAGAGCATTAATGGATACAAGCATGAACATCTTATGGGCTCTTGATAGACTGAGCCTCACCAAATGCTAGATTACTGAATTGGGAGAAAATCACCAGCCCCGTGTCATGAAGTTGGTCTAAGGCTGCTGGATGCAAACTTACTCTGTATCTAATGTACGAGGGCGCCTTGTTACTCCTTATGCTTTCACCTGGTTGTCTGTTTAGGTTGGGTTTATGGCCAAAACGTCACTTCCCGCTGTTGAGGGCAGCATGACTCTCTTGCTTATCTTTGCCTGACTAGAGTCGTGCGGTTTATCAGCCTACATCCATAGCACACAGGGCCGGGGCCTGGCTCGCCACGTTCAAGCAGGGGAGCAGGAGTGGTGCGCTCTGTTCTGTGCAGACTGTGGCCTGAGAGGGGCCTAAACAGGTGGCACAGCAGTGGTGCTAGGACCCGAGCGGCGTTGTTCTGGATCTGGAGGGAGTTTCAGCTTTCTTTTCTTCACAGGGAGATGAACAGCGACTATATGAGTTTATCGTTCGCCATTTCCTAGCTTGCTGCTCCCAGGATGCTCAGGGGCAGGAGACTACTGTGGAGATTGACATCTCTCAGGAACGCTTTGTGGCCCATGGTCTCATGATTCTGGCCCGAAACTATCTGGATGTGTACCCATATGATCGCTGGAGCGACAAGGTGATAAATCATAGGTGCAGTCAGACCACCGTGGGCCCCGGGGGACGGGAAGGCAGTCGTGGCCCCACCCTAGAACCATTGCTAGACTGGGGCATGTTCCCAGGACCGGAAGCTGTCTTTTGCTGAGTGCCGTGGCAGAATGGTTTGACTGACGCTTCTGCTCTCTGTAGACCCTCCCTGTGTATGAGAGAGGCTCCTGCTTTCAGCCCAGCACCGTGGAGATGGTAGACGGGGAGACCAGTCCACCCCAGCTGCTCACTGAAGCCGACCTCATTGCCCTCATGGAGAAGCATGGCATTGGTCAGTAGCTCATCACCATGGTAACTAGCAGCTCTCAAGCACAACAACTAATGTGGACCCTGCCTTATAGCTGAAGTGAGGCTCAGAGAAGTTAGGGACTTAACCTAAGGTCTCAAAGTGTGTTTTATTAAAATGTAGGTCCAAATAACTCCCAGTCAGTGTTCTTACCACTGTTCTGCACCACACATGTACACACAGGCGCCTCAGACCCTGTATCACACACACACACACACACATACACACATACACACAGGTGCCTCAGACCCTGCACCACACACACACACACACACACACACACACACACACACACACGTGCCTCAGACCCTGCACCACACACATACACACACACACACACACACACAGGCACCTCAGACCCTGCACCACACACACACACACACACACACATACACACAGGCGCCTCAGTCCCTGCACCACACACACACACACACGTATACACACACAGGCACCTCAGACCCTGCACCACACGCACACACTCACACATACACACAGGCGCCTGAGAGTTACTGTGGGTTTGGTCTAGTAGAGTCTAGACTCTAGACCACTGCAGTAGAGTGAGTGACACAGAC
>NW_005871561.1:572538-576564 GCF_000147115.1 Myotis lucifugus | reverse complement strand
CCCCGGTGCAGCCAGGCCCCTGCTGTTACCAGGGTGGCCATAGTCTTAGATTTTTGTTACAGCATTTCCTGTAATTGTTTCAGAATTAGAAAGTAGGTTTATATGGTGTCAGATGGGGATTAGGTTTATCGGGGTGATCATTTTGTAAGTCATATAAATGTTTGATCACTTAGTTTTGCACCTGAAATTAACATAATATTGTATGTCAGCTATAATTGTAAATTTAAAAATTATTTTTTTAAAAATGAAATTAAGTTTAAAAAGAAAAGCCAGGCCATGATTGTTTCTCCCACCAAGCCCTGTAGCCGCAGCCTTACAGGTGGCTCTCTTGTGACTGACCCACTGGCCCCTCTCCTCACAGCTCTGAGGACTGTCTCTGAGCCTCGTCCAGAGGGCCGTGCTTGCAAGGGGGGCTCCCTGGGGTGTCATGGAAGCAGGCTGTTCCTCGGGGGGCAGCTCCTCACTGCAAAGTGAGTGTTGTCGTTCTGTGACGTAGGAAGACATGCCCTGACCTGAGTCCACTGGCCATCCCTGGACTGTCCAGAAAGCCCGTGCATTTAGCTAAAATGAGAGGTAGTTTACCCTCCATGATTTATGCATTAAAGTGTGAGGCCTGGGACCTGGGTGCACAGGCGTAAGGCCTCGTCCTTCTCTTCAAGGGCTGGTCCAGCAGGAAAACCAAACCAAACCAACACATTAGGCACAACATGCTGGGCTGTGCAGGGAACAGGCAGGGAGCCCGCAGCCTCACAGTAAGAATGTCAAGGACGCCAAAACCGGTTTGGCTCAGTGGATAGAGCGTCGGCCTGCGGACTGAAAGGTCCCGGGTTCGATTCCGGTCAAGGGCATGTACCTGGGTTGCGGGCACATCCCCAGTGGGAGGTGTGCAGGAGGCAGCTGATCGATGTTTCTCTCTCATCAATGTTTCTAACTCTCTATCTCTCTCCCTTCCTCTCTGTAAAAAATCAATAAAATATATTTAAAAAAAAAAAAAAAGAATGTCGAGGACGAAGGCAAGCCTCGCGGTGCAGGGAGGACACGGGGACGGACACCCGTGCTGTTGGGGCGGGGCGCTCGGGGGGGTCGTAGAAGGGAGGCCAGAAAGATGATTGGAGCCACGCCGCGCTGAGGGCTCGGACGTTGGCCCGTGGTCAGCAGAGCCGTCTAAGATTTCTAAGGAAAGGACCAATGTAGGGCTACACTTTTTTCAAACGTGAACAGCTTTATTGAGACATAATTCACATACAGTATATAATTCATTGACTTAAAATGTGCAGTTCAGTGCTTAGTATATTCACAAAATGTTGCAGCTGTCGCCACAAATCAAACATTTTCACCACCCAGAGCAGTCATTCCCTTCCCCTCCCGGTCCCAGCCCGAGGCAGCCACTCCCCTCCTGCCACCAGGTTTGCCTTTTTTAGACATTTCCTATAACGGAATCAGACACCAGGTGGCCTTTTGTAACTTGCTTCTGTCACTTAGCATGTTGTCACGGTTGGTCCGTGTTGTGGCGTGTAGGACGCTGTTCCTTTTCATTACTGAGCAGCGTTCTGCATTTGTTTCTGTTGACGGACATTCGGGTTGTTCCATTGTGGCTGTTCCGAATGCTGCAGTGAACATTTATGTCCCAGTTTTGTGTAGACATGTTTTCAGTTCTCTCGAGTATACACCTGGGAGTAGAACTGCTGGGTCGGGTGCCTGTGTTTGAGGACCCCAGGCTGTTTTCCACAGCGGCTGCTCCGTGTTACATCCCCCCAGCAGTGTGGGAGGGTCCAGCGTCTCCACATCCTCGCCAGCACTTATTGCCATCTGGTCTTTATCCACGTAGGCATGGAGTGACATTTCTTTGTGGGTTTGGCTTGCATTTCCCTGGTGGCAGAGCTATGTTTTAAAAGAGGGGTGGGGAGCATCGGGTCCACGGGCCATGACATCATTTGGTCTGGCCCTGCCAGGGCAGCCACAGGTGGGACTCGAAATTCAGTAAATCTAGGAGCTTTTTTCATGCAACATTTATATTAAGAGAATGATGTTATAAATATAAACATGGCCCTTGGCAGAAAAAATGGTTCCCTACCCTTGTTTTAAAAGGTCCCTTCAGCCCTAGCTGGCTTGACTCAGTGGATAGAGCATCGGCCTGTGTCGCCTAAGACCATCCTGTATATCAGATATTTACATTACGATTCATAACAGTAGCAACATAACAGTTATGAAGTAGCAATGAAAATAATTTTATGGTTGGGTCACAACATAAGGAACTGTATTTAAAGGGCCAGAAGGTTGAGAACCACTGTGTGAAGGGCATATTGCCCAGGTTGTGGGCTCACTCCCCAGTAGGAGGCGTGCAGGAGGCAGCAGATCAATGATTCTCTCTCATCATTGATGTTTCTATCTCTTTCTCACTCTCTCTTCCTCTCTGAAATCAATAAATATATATATATCTAATCTAATAAAAGAGAAACATGCAAATTGACCACACCTCCGCTATGCCCCAAGCCACGCCCACCAGCCAATCAGAGCGACTATATGCAAATTAACCCAACCAAGATGGCGGCCAGCAGCCAGGAAGCTGGAGCAAGCAGGAGGCTTGGTTGCCCCGGCGATGGAGGAAGCCAAGCTTCCTGCCTGCCCTGGCGGGCTGTGGCCTCCGCTCAAGGCAACAAAGTTTCAATTATAGAAGATGAATAAATCCCAGATTCCTGCTTCCAGCCAGCATCCACTGGGAGCTTGGGTGGCTGGGGGCTGTGGCCAGCCTGCAAACAGCCATCAGCCACTCACCCAGGCTGGCCAGGCACCCCAGCAGGACCCCCCACCCTGAAGGGGGTGTGGCCAGCCTGGAAACGGCCCTCTGCCCCTCACCCAGGCTGGCCAGGCACTCCAGTGTGGACCCCCACCCTGAAGGGGGTGTGACCAGCCTGAAAACGGCCCTCTGCCCCTCACCCAGGCTGGCCAGGCACCCCAGTGGGGACCCCCACCCTGATCCGGGACACCCTTCAGGGCAAACCAGCCAGCCCCCACCCATGCACCAGGCCTCTATCCTATATAATAAAAGGGTAATATGCAAACTGACCCTAACAGCAGAAAGACTGGGAATGACTGGTCACTATGACACACACTGACCACCAGGGGGCAGACGCTCAATGCAGAAGCTGCCCCCTGGTGGTCAGTGCACTCCCACAGGGGGAGCTCTGCTCAGCCACAAGCCAGGCTGACGGCTGCCAGTACAGCGGTGGTGGTAGGAGCCTCTCCCACCTCAGCAGCGCTAAGGATGTCTGACTGCAGCTTAGGCCTGCTCCCCGCTGGCAAGTGGACATCCCCTGAGGGCTCTCAGGCTGCCAGAGTGATGTCTGACTGCCAGCTTAGGCCCAGTGCCCCGGGGAGCAGGCCTAAGCCAGCAGGTGGTCATCCCCCTAGGGGTCCCAGACTGTGAGAGGGCACAGGCCGGGCTGAGGGACCCCCCTGAGTGCATAAGTTTTTGTGCACTGGGTCTCTAGTATATATGTATGTTTGTGTATATATATATTTTTATTTATTTTTTTTTTTAAAGGTCCCTTTGGCCCTCTCCCGGTAGCTCAGTTGGTTAGAGCATCACCCTGACACACCAAGGTTGTGGGTGTGATCCCTGGTCAGGGCACATACAAGTATCAACCAATGAGTGCATAAGTGGAACAACAAATCAGTGTGTGTGTGTGTGTGTGTGTGTGTGTGTGTCTCCCCCTCCCTCCCTCTTTTAAATCAATAATTAAAAATAAATAAACAAAAGATCCCTTTGGCCACAGCGTAAAGAATGGGTGGATGGAGGGAGAGACCAGAAACCGGAGCCTGAGTGTCCTGACCAGCTGGTGATGGGGCTCTGGCTGTGGCTCCGACTGAGCTGAGAGAGAAACATAAAGACTCAACGTCAGAGCTGAAGATAACAGCGTTAGTGAGCAAGCGGATGTGAGGGACAGGGAGGTGGCCATTGTGGTTTCCATATGGTCCAGACTGTGCATGGAGGGGTAGTGCAGAGAGTAGGCAATCCAGGCAGAG
>NW_005871561.1:550618-572387 GCF_000147115.1 Myotis lucifugus | reverse complement strand
GAGGTCTGGACTAACCGAATGGCTTTCAGGTACTGATGCCACTCACGCGGAGCACATCGAGACGATCAAAGCCCGGATGTACGTGGGGCTCACCCCAGACAAGCGGTTTCTCCCTGGGCACCTGGGCATGGGACTTGTGGAAGGTAAGGGGAGGGGCTGCAGGGAGTTGGTGGGGGTGCTCTGTTGCTCAGATTCCAAGTTGTGCTGTCGGGGCCGCACAGAACACTGCTCTTCCCGCAGGTTATGACTCCATGGGCTATGAGATGTCCAAGCCAGACCTCCGTGCCGAGCTGGAAGCCGATTTGAAGCTGATCTGCGAGGGGAGGAAGGATAAATCTGTGGTTCTCAGGCAGCAGATCCAGAAATACAAGACAGTTTTCACCGAAGCAGTGGCTAAAGCTAAGAAGTGAGTGCACATGGGGGGTAAAGGGGTACATTTCCCTAAGAAGTGGGAATTCCTGGGGTGACTCAGCAAAACCAGGTGTTCCTCACATGCTGCCCGCCAGGCCGGTCCATGCTCACCAGCGGCCTTGCGGCCTGGCTCCCCCCGTCATTTCCTCCTGAGCTCCAAGTGTTCCCTTCCGTGGAGCTTTGTCAATATCGAAACAAACAGAGAGACCTGGTCCAGCTATGCTGGGCTGTTGGCTAAATGCTGTTCTCTTGATTCAGTTATTTTGAATTAGTAGCAGCACAATCATATGCCAGTAAACCAGGTGCTGGGGTAGGACCACTTGTTCTCAGGGTGTTGGGAGGGGCCATTCAGCAACGCGCGTGTGTGTTAGAAAGATGTCTGCCCCAGCGTCGTGAATGCGTGAGCTGGTCGAGACCCAGAAGGACTTCAGGAGCCTGTGCCTGGGCCGGTGCGGTTTGTTTGATGTGCGGCCGCTGACCGGCAGAGCTGCACCCTCCCGGGCGCTGTCCGTCACCCAGGCCGGCCAGGGCCGCTGGGCCAGTGCAGTGCTGTGCCTGCCTCCCGCCTGTGCAGCGGCCTGGGGCTGACCAGCCAGCTGGTTCCGGGTCACACATGCTAAACGCACATAAGAATGTTGCAAATGCCTTGCTGTTTCTTCAGGTTGGACGAAGCCTTGTCCCAATACTTTGGGGAAAGGGCAGAGGTGCCCCAGGAGGAAGCCATCTACCCGGCGGTGCCAGCTCCTGTCAGGAAGTGCCCGCAGTGCAACAAGGACATGGTCCTCAAGACCAAGAAGAGTGGCGGGTCAGTGCCCAGCTTGCGCCCCACCTTTGCTCGCCTCGCACCTGCCGGCTTGGCCAGGCAGCTTCTGCTCGCCCCGCCTTTTCTTTTTTCTGTAATCCTCACCCCAGGATCTGTTTCCATTGACTTGTGGAGAGAGTGGAAGAGGGAGGGGAAGACAGAAATACCAATGTGAGAGAAACACCGATTGGTTGCCTCCTGTACGGGCCCCGACCAGGGCCTGGGCCAGGGAGGAGCCTGCCACCGAGGTACATGCCCTTGCCTGGGAATCAAACCTGGGACCCTTTAGTCCACAGGCCAACCCTCTATCCACTGAGCCAAACTGGCTAGGGCTCCTTTGTGTCATTTTTTAGAGGCAGCCTGCTATTGCCAGTCCCCGGACCAGGAGTTGGAGATAGAATCCCACTTCTACCACATACAAGTTTATGCGCCAAAGCAGTTACTTAACTCTTCTCTCGGCCCTAGACTTCAGGCACCGAGGTCTGCCTCACAACGCCGTGGGAAGGGTGAGGATTCAGTGAGAAGTCAGGGTCTAGCCCTGAGCCTGATATGCTAGATACTCAAGAACACTGATTCCCTTCTCTCCTAGCTTTGGCTCCGAATTGGGTCTCAACATCTTAAATCCCTCCTTATTCCCAGTGCATTCATTCCGAGTGGGCAGTTTACTCCGAGGTTCAGGTTGCCCGGCCGGGCCTAGCTGTCCAAGCCAATACCTGGGCGCCAGGGGAAGGTCACGGCGGGAGTGGTGGGCGGTGGTGCAGCCATCGTGTATCCTGTGCCATCCCTGTGGCTGGCATGCTGGAAGGTGCTCGACAGACTCTATCTTATCCGACTCCATAACCACCTTACAGGGCAGCTGTTTTCTAAGGAGTGAGGCCGAGGCCGAGGGGTTGAGGGCTTGTCTATAGCAGGCAGCCCTGGGAGCAGGAAAAGCAGAATTTGAACCCGGTCTTCACAGCCCTTCTCCGTCCTGCCAGCCCCTCAGGCTGCAGCATCGTTCACCTCTGTGCTGCTCCGTGAGCAGGTGGCTTCCCTGACTCAGAAACTAGAGGTTTGTGGGCCCGACCAGCAGCCAGGGTCAGGCATGTGTTGCCCACAAACGTAGAAGCCAGTGCCCCTGCGGCCGTAGGCAGTGCCCCTGCGGGCGTAGGCAGTGCCCCTGCGGGCGTAGGCAGTGCCCCTGCAGGCGTAGGCAGTGCCCCTGCAGGCGTAGGCAGTGCCCCTGCAGGCGTAGGCAGTGCCTGGCGGCCCTGTGTCAGCGTTTAATACCTGCTGTCAGTGGTTTCTTCTGGGCCACAGTGTGCATGGATTAATAAGCTTCGGAACATAAGGGAAGGAATGCTTACTTCGGTGTAGCTCTGGGTGCTCCAAGTCCTTGAGTCACCCAGGTGGGTCTGGAGGATCTTGTGAGGTTTACCACTCCAGGGTTTACCTGATAATCTCCATTTCTGGGGTTTGGGATTCGTTTTGTTTTTCCTGGTCTGGTCATACCCAGGCATGCTCAGAGGACATTGTAGATGGTGTGTGTGGTGGCTAGTCCAGCCCTAGAATTTCAGGACTGGAAGGCATCGATAAATGTTGGCCAAAAAAGATGTGGAGCAGGTGTTAAGGGTAAAGACTCTCTCATCAGACTGGGCGGTCCTAGCCCTACCCCCGGCTCCCTGCACAGGAAGAGGTGAGAGCCCGGGGCACTGAGCCAAGCCCTGTACTTCCTGGTGCTGTGGTCTGAGTGTTGGCAGGGGGGTTGGTTGTTTTTAAAGTAGAAAGCAGAGTCAGCTGTAGCAGTTTCTTTGTTATTATTTTGTTGTTGTTAATCCTCACCCAAGGATATTTTTCCCATTGATTTTTAGAGAGAATGAAGGGGCGGGGGAGAGAGAAAAAAACATCGATGTGAGAGAGAGACATCAATTGGTTGCCTCCCACACGCACTCCAACCAGGGCCAGAGATCAAACCTGCAGCCCAGGTACATGCCCTTGACCTGGAATCGAACCCGAGACCCTTCCGTGCACCAGCACTCTCACCACGAGCACACCTGCAGGGCAGCAGTGCATTTCTTAGGGGGTGGGCAGTGCAGCAGGCCAGCATTTCCAATACAGAGGGCGCCTCACACCTCACCTGCCCTCTGTCTGGAGGACGGCAGCCCCTCAGCTGTCAGGTTCCTTTCTCCTGCAAATGCTGGACCAGAGTTCACTGCTCTGCATGTCTGTCTCCAACGCTGGGGCCCCTTAAGGGGGGACAACCGCTCTCAGGTCCTGTCACCTTCACCTGCTGTGGTCCTGCTCACAGTCCAGGGGCTTCCCTGTGCACAGACCTCTTCTCGGGACCTGGCCCCTGGTGTCCATGTTGGGTGGGGACAAGGGTGTAAGACATGAGGGGCAGCAAGTGCACCGTACAGGTGACACGGGTGTATGTTTTGGTTCCAGTACTGACAGGCTCAGAACTATAATGTGGTGCATGGCACATCCCACTGCCCGCCTGGCACCTTGTAATGTGGAGAGAACTGAATTAAAGCTATTTTTTAAATATATTTTTTAATTGATTTTAGAGAGAGAGGAAGGGAGGGGTAAAGAGAGAGAAATTTCGATAGGCTGCCTCCTGCACACCCCCAACTAGGAATTGATCCTGCAACCTGGGCATGTGCCTTGACTGGGAATTGAACCGGTGACCTTTCAGTGCACAATATAATGCCCAACCAACGAGCCACACCATTCAGGGCTTAAGCTATTTTATAACAACTCTGTCTCTTCACAGGCTTTCTGTTCATGTTGTGGAAGGCAGCTTGGCCAATCTATACTGGACTTTGAATAAACTCTCATATTCTGAAAAAAAAAGGAAGAAAAAAATTTTCTTGCCAGATGGGTGACAGCCTGGGACTGGTTCCCCCAGTTCCCGTTTCTGCCTGACCCTGGTCCCTGTGCCCCCCAGGTTCTACCTCAGCTGCACGGGCTTCCCGGAATGCCGATCAGTTATGTGGCTCCCTGACTTTGTGCTGGAGGCGTGCAGGGATGAGAGTGTGTGTCCAGTGTGTCAGCCACACCCTGTTCACAGGTGAGCTGGGCGCCTGAGTCAGCGTCAGAGGAGGTGGGGCACGTTCAGGGCCTTTCACTCCTAGGCCCTTGGAGGGCGTTCGCTGTGCTCGCGGTGCCAGGCCAGCAGGTCTCCGTTGGGGTAGGTCCCGCTGATGCCGTTGTAGGTGTGGGGGCCAGGTTCCTGGGCCGTCTCAAGAGGAAGAACCATGCAGGCCCCGTGGCCTGTCCTCTTCTGCTAGATCGCCCGAGTATGCGTGCACTGCATGTCCTTCCCACGCTCTTCCCCAAGGCCCAGAGTTCTCACAATGCTGGTCCTCGCACCTGGTCACACGACCCCTTACATTTGTAAAAATCATTGAGGGATCCAAAGAGCTTTTGTTGTGGGTATGTTTATCAATATTTACCAAATTGGAGTGTAGACATCTTCTAAAATTGAGCTTATTAATTTGTTTATAACATGCATTGCACACTAACATAAATAACATGTTTTTAAGCTAAAATGCCTATTTTCCAAAGCAAAAAAATAAGAAGGCATGGTTTTCCATTTTTGCAAGTCTGATGTCTGGCTTAAGGGAGACAATCGGACTCTCATGCCTGCTCTCACAGTTGGTCTGCTGGGTTCATTGCATGTGTTGTAGCCTCTGAAAAACTCTAATGCACATACTTGGAAGAATAAGAGCACAGCAGACTTGGCATTGTTGCAAAATATTTTTGGCCTCACCTTGAAAGGGCCCAGGAAAATGCAGAGGCCGCTGGCGCACGCTTGGAGGGCCGCGGGTGCGGGCTGGCCTTGCAGAGGCCGCTGTGTTGTGGTCCCACCTGCCTCCCCCTCTGCGCTCGTGTGGAGACCGGAGGGGCTGGTGGTTGGCTGGTGCGTTATGAGGATGCCAGGGGGAGACCTCAGGCAGGCCCAGCCCTCGGGACCAAGGAGAAGACGCTGCGCCTGGTGTAAATGTGTTTCTTACCTTCTGGCCCCATCAGGTTGAAGCTGAAGTGTAAGCGGGGCAGCCTTCCCCCGACCATGCCTCTGGAGTTCGTTGGCTGCATCGGCGGATGTGATGAGACCCTGAGGGAGATCTTGAACCTGAGGTTTTCACAGGGCCCCCCCAGAGCTTGCCCGCCAGCCAGCCAGCCCTCTGGCTACCTGCAGGCTAGCCAGTCCCTGAACCGAATGGACAGCAGCCAGCACAGCCACCCCCTGCCCCCTGACACCAGGCAGCCCAGGCCCTTGAAGGCTCTGGCCCGGAATCTACCACCAGCCACTGCTGCTGGTGAAAACGACTCTGTGGTCTGCAACTGCGGCCAAGAGGCCGTGCTGCTCACCGTCCGGAAGGAGGGCCCCAACCAGGGCCGGCAGTTCTACAAGTGCCCTGCCGGCAGCTGCAGCTTCTTCCTGTGGGCCAGCGGCAGCCGCCCGGACCCTCCCTCTTCTGCACCGAGACCGCCCGGCGGCTCGCTGGGACGCCCCCCTGGCTCAGGGAACCGCCCCGGTGGGGTTGGTGGCCCTGGGGATGACTCTGGTGGTGGCACGTCCTGCCTCTGTAGTCAGGCCGCTGTCACACGGACGGTGCAGAAGGACGGGCCCAACAAGGGCCGCCAGTTCCACACGTGTGCCAAGCCGAGAGCGCAGCAGTGCGGCTTCTTTCAGTGGGTGGACGAGAACGTGGCGCCAGGTGAGGAGCGGCCTCCCCCGCAGCGGCCCTGCAGGGAGCAGTGGGCGGGCGGGCGGGCGGGTCCTGCTCAGAGACCTCAGCTGTGTGATGGGAGTGTGAGCATGAGGTTGGCTTGCTCCTCATCTGCGTCCCAAACCAAAGGGTGCCTGCCGGGAGTCTAGCAGCGTGCTGTCTGCCGGCACCACGCTAAGGCAACCATGTACGCACGCATCCTCCGTCTTCACCAGGTGAGCCTGCCACCACAGTTCTACACATGAAGTGACTTTGACCACAAACGAAGCAGCTTTGCTCAGGGTCACACAGCAACAGACTTGAAAGTAGGTCGGTCTAATCCCAATCCCATGTGCTTGTAGCCTTTGCAAACACTGCAAAGTCATTACCCAAAAAATCACTCATTTATTCAGATGAAGAAACTAGCCCCAGGTTAGACACAGCTTGAGTGTGGCGCCCAAATGGGTGTGTGAGACGGGAGCCTGGCCATGGGGCCCAGGAGCTGGTGCATCTGAAGGCACCGAGAAGTGGCCTGCCCGCTCTCGTGCGCAGCAGAGCGTGTCTCTGAGAATGACAACAGGCCTAGTGGGAGCTTGTCACGCGCTGGTTCCACAGCCCAGCGGTCTGACCTGGAACACAGGACCTGGCTCAGCCTCGGTTTCCTCAATAAGATGGGCACCTGTCTGTCTCCATCAGAGCTCCTGAAGGAGTTTAATCTCGGGCTGTGGCTAACATGTCACCAGCTCTGCACCTACAGGAGGAACCCAGAGCAAGCCGGGCAAACTCCAGGACTAACACAGGCCCATAAACAAGGTGTAAGTGTATGTGGCCGCAAAAAGAACAAAAGGTTCAATCCTCATAGAAATGTAGGTTTATTTAGAAAAGTCTAGTATAAAAAAAAGCACAAGAGCAATGATAAAATTCATGTTTTCTTTCTGGCACTTGGCATCTCTTCTCTGCTACTATCTTTCCTACTTCGGGGGAAATCTTGTTCACAGTGATCACTTTCAAAACTGAACCACGGTGAATGTCAGTAATTCTGGATCTGACAGGCGACTCATTTTCTTTCATAATTGTAAATAACTGCTCACACCATTATATTGGCTGGGCCACAAAAATATTCGTTGTGGGCCGCATGAGGCCCACGGGCCACGAGTTTGACATGCTTGACCCAGAAGGCTCAGTAAAAGTATGGGGCTGGGCCGGCTGGTGTGGCTCGGCAGTTGAATGTCAACCCATTAACCAAGAGGTCGCCAATTTGGTTCCTGGTCCGGGCATATGCCCGGGTTGTGGACTTGATCCCCAGTGGGGGGCCTGCAGGAGGCAGCCAATCAGTGATGTTCCTCTCTCACCATTGATGTTACTGTCTCTCTATCCCTCTCCCTTCCTCTCTCTAAAAATGAATAAAATGTTTTTAAGTGCAGGGCTGGCTGCCAGAGCCAGAGGGGCCTTGCTGTGACGACTCGCGTTTGAGTGGAGGGTGGTTCAGACCTGCAGAGCCACTCCTCCGATTGACAGGAAGCAGGCCTGCCCTCCAGGCCCGCAGACCGCTACCTGGCTGAGCAGGCGGACGGCACTAAGGCTGGGGAAGGACTGGCAGGATCCAGAGCGCGGGTTTCTTGGTGGAAGGTGGGGAACAGGTGGTTGGTCACAGGCCCTCTTGTCTTTGCTGCCTCGCTCCTGAACTCAGGCCAGCCTCTTGCTTGGGTTCCCACTTTGGTAAAAAGGGGCAGCGCTCTTGTTTCCAGCACCGCATGGGCCCGCCTTCAGGAGCTCAGGGCCTGGGCAGGGTGCTGTGTGCTGGTGCAGAGCAGGGGGCCTGGCCTGGGGGGCGGTGAGTATGGAAAGGAATCTGTATTTCCTTCCAAGTCAGTGTGACTTTCCCTGCTCCTCCCACAGGGGCTTCTGGAGCCGTGCCCTGGCCAGGAGGTGGCGGGAACACCCGCGGGCCCCAGTCCACGAGCAAGAGAGTGCGGGCCAGCTCCTCAGACCCGGGGTCCACGGCCAAGAAACCGCGGAAATGCAGCCTTTGCCACCAGCCTGGACACACCCGCCCCTTCTGTCCTCAGGGCAGAGGAGGGTGACAGGGCACTGCTTCTACTCATCCCTTGTCTCCAGGAGGAGCTGTCTTCCTAGGACCAAGCGGCCCTTCACCCCCTGGGGGTGTGGGGAGGGGCTGCGTCTGGCCGGCCTGTGTTAAGGAGTCCAGGTCAGACTGCTCCTCAAGAAGGCCACCCTGTGCCTGGGCTCCAAGTGACCACGCCACTGCTGAGGCGCAGGAGCTGCTGGGATCCCCACAGAGGCCCTGTTCGCGCTTCGGCAGCAGCTGTGGCCTCCGGGGCAGGAGGGACTTCTCCACGGACATCCTGAGAAGGAGGCGTAATGCAGCCAAGTGGCTCTTGCTCTAAAATTGTGTCTACAGAAGACTTACTCCCCTTTATCTAGAAGCCTGTGGCCAGGACACACCTGTTCATGTGCCTTAATAAAGAGTTTCACCCCTTCACTCTGGTGGGTCAGGTGCGGAGTCTGGGGAACGGTGGCAGGAGCAGTGGGTGTAGATACCAGCCAGTGCCCAGGGGACTCTTGCCAGCCTCTGGCCCTCATGGTCTCCCTCCAGCCGATGCCCTTTTCCCCTGTTCACATGGTAAGCGGAAGCCCGACTTCTCGCAGCTTGTCCTACAGAGAAGGTAGCGGGTGCACGATTCAGAATCTGTCTCCCACACCTCCAAAGGCTGCCACCTTCCTTACTGCTGCTTGTGAACAGCACTCAACATACTGGCTTTGTTGTGAGGGTTCGAAGGTAAGCAGAGTGGGTGTGGGCTGCCCAGTCACGTCACTAGCACTGAACAAATGAACACTCCTTAGGTCTTGGGACGCCTGGCCCTGCGTGGGCTGGGTGGCAGGTGGACAACGTTTGGAATTGCTCCTGGAGCACCTCATCAGTGGTATGGGTCATGGCCCTGCATCTGTGAAGTTTTGGGCTCCCCCAGCCCCAGAAACCACCAGTCCATATTCTGCCTCTGGTTCTACCTATTCTGAACATTTCATTTAAATGGAATCATACGTGCCCAGCCAATGTGTCCCAGTGGTTGTGTTGACCCATGAACCAGAGGTCACCAGTTTGATTTCCAGTCAGGGCACATGCCTGGGTTGCAGGCTTGATCCCCAGTGTGGGACGTGCAGGAGGCAGCCCATCAGTGATTCTCATGTTTCTATTTCTCCCTCTTCCTTCCTCTCTTAAAATAAAATAAATGGAGTCATACAGAATGTGACCTTCTGTGCCTTGTAAGGTTCATCCACATATAAGCTTGTTGGTCCTTCATTCCTTTTTTTATGACTGAACTAGGGGCCCAGTGCACCTTGAAAGGAACTGTGGGCCGCAAGGCTGCGGTGGGCACAGGGGCGGGTCTCGACCCATCCTCCCTGGTCCCCCAACCCCTGTCCCCTCTCTGCCAGCAGCCCCGCTCCCACCACCGCTCCCACTGCTCCCACGCACTGATGGCACCAGCTCCATTCACACCCGCTGATGGTGTAGAGCGATTGGGGCCGGCACCAGCAGCAGGTGCAAGCGGGGCGGCGTCTTCAGCGGGTGCAAGCAGCCACTGCTGCCCCAGTCGCCCCTCAGGGCCAATCGGGGCCGGCAGCCGCCATTCGCACCACTGATAGCACTGAGCGATTGGGACCAGCGCCAGGCGCCAGCAGTGGGTGCAAGCAGGGGCAGTGGGTACAAAGGGGAGGAGCAGGGGGAGGTGGAGAAGCCCTGAGAGGCGATTGAGGCTGGAGAAGCCCTGAGGGGCGATTGAGGCCGGCAGCAGCCGCTCACACCCACTGACAGTACCGAGCGATCGGGGCGTCGCTGGGCACGGGCAGCGGGTGTGAGCCCAGGCGGGACCGCAGCACATAGGAGCAAAGAATTTTCAGTAACCAGAGGTTTGCCCCCATGACAGTAACTGGCGCCCCTGCTCATCTGCTCCACCATCCCACTGCAGCCAATGCCCTCCATGTTCTGTGCACGCCCCCTGGTGGGCAGCGCACATCATAGCAACCGGTTCAGTTGTTCCGCCAATCGATCGGTCTATTTGCATGTTAGGGTTTTATATATATATATAGACTAGTGGCCCAGTGCACAAAAATTTGTGCACTCGGGGGTGGGGGTGTCCCTCAGCCCAGCCTGCACCCTCTCCAATCTGGGACCCCTGGAAGGATGTCCTACTGCCGGTTTATAGGGATCAGGCCTAAACTGGCAGCCGGACATCCCTCTCACGATCTGGGACTGCTGGCTCCTAACCACTCACCTGCCTGCCTGCCTGATTGCCCCTAACCACTCTGCCTGCCAGCCTGCTTGCCCCCAACTTCCCCCCGCCGCCAGCCTACTTGCCCCCAAATGTCCCCCCACCAGCATGATCACCCCCAACTACCCCCTGTACCAGTGTGCTCACCCCAACTACCCCCCCTGCTGACCTGCTCGCCCCTAACTGCCCCACCCTGCTGACCTGCTTGCCCCCAACTGCCCCCCTGCTGGCCTGCTCACTCCAAATGGCTCCATCTTCTATTTCATTTGTGTCCTTTCCACCCCTAAGTTAATGTCGTGTCCTTAATATGTGGTTATGAGAGTCTCTGTGACTGAGCAGGGAAACCTTTCATGTTTCTCTTTCCTTTCATCACAGGATAACTGAGCTCTGCTGTTTGTGTGGGACCAAAGGCCCTAGGAATACAATGCTGAGCCCTCTGAACTCATTTTATTCTTTACTGTATTATTTGATTCCTGGGGCTGAATTAAACATGAAAACAGAAGAAAATATACCCTTAGATATAGAATCTGAGTCATTACCCCGAGATTTCTGCAGGAGTTGACACTGAGGCATGAGACACGTGTTTATTGGTCAGTTTCCTCAACTATGGAACGAAGGTTGATCCTGCCCCTCGGATCCTTTGGAGGTTGGATATGATGCATCCAGAGGGATTAACTGGCAGCTCTGAGAGTAAGATCAGAAGTCAACAGACACTTGTTTCCTTTACCCAGACAGAGTTAGAAAAACACAATTCCTTTTATCATATCAGCAGCAACGGCCATGCCTGTGGGAGGAGGAGCCGGGAACCGGGGCTTCCCCCTTGCTCCTTCCCCGCCCTCCCTCCCTCCCTGCACTGGTCCAGCTGCTATCGCTATAGTGGAACCGCTCAACTCAGGCCCTGGCCCCGCCCATGTCACAGGGAGGAGCATGCGCAGTTTCTTGCAGACACAGAAGCAGCTGTGGAGTAGGGAGGTGGCGGTTATTCCCCTGAGCAGGCGCTGAAGTCCTCATTGAAGTCTCCACTCCGGAGCCTGTGAGTCCGAGTCCTGGGAGGCTGCACAGTGGAGGCGCCACATTCCTTTCAGTAGAAACTGAAGATTGATAGGAGCCTGCCGGCTGAGGGGAAGGACCAGGAGGTCTGCCTTGCGCCCATTCCCAATCCCCAGTCCTGGATGGCAGCTCCCGCTGTCCCGCCCTGCCTACAGTATGCAAATTAGCCGCCATCTTTGTTGGCGGTTAATTTGCACATCGCTCTGATTAGCCAATGGGAGGCGTAGCAAAGGTACGGTCAATTACCATGTTTATTATTAGATAGGACTAGTGGCCCGATGCACAAAATTCGTGCATGGGGAGGGGGGCCCTCAGCCCAGCCTGCACCCTCTCCAATCTGGGACCCCTTGGGGAATGTCCGACTGCCGGGGATCAGGCCTAAACCAGCAGTCGGACATCCCTCTCATAATCCGGGACTGCTGGCTAACCACTTGCCTGCCTGATTGCCCCTAACTACCTCTGCCTGCCTGCCTGATCACCCCTGCCTCTGCCTGATCGCCCCTAACCACTCTGCCTGCCGGTCTGCTAGCCCCCAACTGTCCCCCCTGCCAGCCTTCTTACCCCCAACTGCCCCCCCCTTGCCAGCCTTCTTGCCCCCAACTGCCGCCTCCCCGCCAGCCTGCTTGCCCCCAACTGCCCTCCCCTCCTGGCCTGATCGCCCCTAACTGCCTCTGCCTTGGCCCGCACTATGGCTTTGTCCGGAAGGTGTCCAGAAGGTCTCCCCATCTAATTAGCATATTACCATTTTATTAGTATAGATCCGGTGGTCGGCAAACTATGGGTCATGAGCCACATGCGGCTCTTTGGCCCCTTGAGTGTGGCTCTTTCCACAAAATACCACATGCGGGCACGTGTACAGTGCAATTGAAAACTTCGTGGCCCGTGCGCGGAAGTTGGTTTTCGGCCTGGGCAAGTCTATTTTGAAGAAGTACTGTTGATATTTGGCTCTGTTGACTAATGACTTTGCCGACCACTGGTATAGATGATATTCCATTGTGTGGATGTACTACATTATGTCCATCCATTAATCAGCTGATGGACATTTGGGTTATTAATTGCCTTTGGCTAGTGTGAATAGTGCTGCTATAAACATTCAAGTATAAGTATTTGAACACCTGTCTT
This sequence comes from Myotis lucifugus, assembly GCF_000147115.1. NCBI lineage: Eukaryota > Metazoa > Chordata > Mammalia > Chiroptera > Vespertilionidae > Myotis > Myotis lucifugus. The sequence goes on along the minus strand of NW_005871561.1, from coordinate 560,016 downwards.
TAATTCTTTTGGGTATATATGTAGGGGTGAAGTTACTGGGTCATAGGTAATTCTGTTTAATCAACAAATGGTTTTCCATAGCAGCCATATACCATTTTACATTCTCATGACCAATGCACGAGGGTCCTATTTCTCTACATTCTTACCAATACTTATTTACCATTTTTTAAAATTCTGGCCACCCTAGTGTGTGTGAAGTGATAACTCACTGTGGTTTTGACTTGCCTTTTCAAAATGACCACTGATGTTGGACATCTTTTCATGTGCTTGTGGCTATTTGCATATCTTTGGACAATTATCTACTCAAGTCTTTTGTCCATTTTGTTCAATTGGGTTGTTTGTCTTTTTGTTGTTGAGTTGTAGTTCTTTACAGACTCAGGATACTAGATGCATTTGTGGGTTTTACTCTTTCTACAGGTGACGCCTATGTGTGCCAAGACCAACAACTGCTGGATTGGGCTGTGCCAGGACAAACCCAGCTCAGGTCCTGGCGCCCCACTGACTCAGTGGTGTGCCCTCACCACTGAGCCTGAGTGGCCTCGTCTGTAACACCTGGTGCCAACTGGGGCTGCTTTGGTGGGGGATCCAGGCCTGACTGCAGTGAGAACTTCACAAATAAAAGCATGTGAGGGAAAAAAATAAAAATAAAAGCCTGTGAGGGAGTTTCTCATGTCTCTTGGCTCAGGCTAGCAGCATTCAGCGCACTGGGAAGTGGATCCTTCCTCTGACTGACAGGTTTGAACCCCATTTACAGCTTGCACAAGCAGGACTGGATAAAATGACCCCCACTTACTAAGCCCCAGCCACGAGCCGCAACTAGGAACTAGGCCACCTAATTGCGCCGTTTCTCAGCCTCCAGCTCCACTGCAAGGGACACAGGCTCTTCCCCTCTGAGCAGCGAAGAGGACTGAAACCGTCTCCGCCTGCATGCTACCCTCTTAGAGAAGGCACTGTGCACGCCACAGACCACCGCTGCCCGCAGAGAAGGGGCGCTCTGGCTGATGCCTCTTGCACGTCCCCGTGGCACCCCTTCTTGCCCCAGTCTGAGAACTAGCAAGAGTGGCCGCACCGCACAGCTGCTGCTGGTTGAGGGAGCCTGTCTCGGATGCTCATTGCTCTTGGAGCAGCTGGAAGCTAAAAATATAAGCTCTGGCAGCCGGACATTCTCTGAGCACTGCACTCGCTTCAGCAACAGCTCGGGCACTGGGAGGTCTGCTACCCTTTGGGGTGAATTCGAAGCTGCCTTTCCTTCCAGGGCTGTTGCAGCCCAGAACTTCAGCTGTTCGGGACCAAGGACCTCTGACTGGAATACAGGGGCGGCATGGGGTCAACGAGCATGCCAGGGTAGTCACGTCCTCCCATTGGCCATCCCTGCTGGGGACAGATGTGTGCACTCCATGCCTGCCTCAGACTACCCATGTTCACACGGAGGTGGCACTGGGGGCTGCCTGGAGAGGTTGGTTTGAAAGCACACAAGTGAAAGAGTCTGAGATTCTGGCCTTCCTGTTGCATGAGGCCCCAGCCAACCACACTGTTATCTCAGGAAATTGGCAGCACTGCAGAGGTGACCCAAAACACCGTCCTCAGTGCCGTTTGGAATACACTCTGGGTGTCACCCACTACACTCTTAGCTTCCTCATTGAATTAAGTGCAACCAAATTGTGATGTTACTGGGGTTTTAAAAAACCTATTTTTCTGATTAGAAAATAAGTATATTTTTTGCTCAAGCTGGTTTGGCTCAGTGGATAGAGTGTCAGCCTATGCACTGAAGGGTCCCAGGTTCAATTCCAGTCAAGGGCACATGCCTGGGTTGTGGGCTCGATCCCCAGTAGGGGGTGTGCAGGAGGCAGCCAATCAATGATTCTCTCTCATCATAGATGTTTCTACCTCTCCCTCTCTCTTCCTCTCGGAAATCAATAAAAATACTAGTATATTTTTAAAATCTATATATATAAAAGGCTGTGTCTGTCCGGTTGGTAGCTATGATGCTCACTGACCACCAGGGGGCAGACGCTCAATGCAGGGGTAATGACATCACGTAGCAATGCCCAGCTTCCTCTCCCTAACCACTAGCCTTCTTGGAGTTTCTTCAGCCCAGGAACACGACTTGCTTTATAGCCAGGTGCAAACATTTCACACTTTAACCAAATGTTTGTGAAGTGTTTTCCCATACCTCATCTCATTTGATCCTCACAGAAGTCCTGGAGTAGGTAGACAGGAGACTCGAGGGAATCCTATTTTCTTTTCATTAGCCGGAAAACGGAGATTTAGAAAGCTTAGAAACTTGACCCAACTGAAAAGACGTAAGAAATGGTGGACCTTGAAAATGACTTCAGGTTTTCTCACTGCAGAATATAGTCAAACACTGCTGCAGTTACATTATTTTACCCTTTATTCTCCCTGCGTGATCTACAATAATAATCTGCTTCGTGTTGATATTTACTGCTGTGTTGCTGACAATTACCTGAAAGAGAAGTTGGGGTGCTTCACTGGGCTGGAAAAAGTTTAGCTAAATCAGAAAGCAGGTCTAATTAAGCAAGTTTATTCTATATATATAAAAGGCCAAGTTGACTCGCGCATGTGTGATACATATAACGCTCTCACTGACGCCAATCACAGGCATGTGTTTCGATCTGTCCTTGTCAATTGAGAATTTGGTTGATACTTCTATTATAGAGAAAGGGCAAATAGCGATATTAAAATATTTCTTCTAATTAATTTCTTTTCAATGTGCACAAATCTGTGCACCAGGACACTAGTGTGTGTGTGTGTGTGTATATATATATATTTTTTTTTTTTGAAAAATGCAAATGTGTCATGTACCAGGTTGAAGCCCCTTGTTTTAGAACAGGGCAAAAGTGGAGCAGTAGCCCTAGATTATGGGCTTTGGGGTGTGCCTGACCCTAACCCCCTGACCCTGGGCATAGAGCCCTTCCCATACTTGGAGGAGCTAATACCTGCTCTAGAGCCACTGCAGGCTCAGTGTCTGCTCCCCCAGGCTCCAAGCCTGGCCTCACAGCCAGCTAAGTGCTAAGGTCTCAAAGGCCCATCTGGAACCAAAAGGCAGGAAGTGCTTTCCTGGTGTGGCTTGCACGTTAGCTCAGAGGCAGTTGTGCTGAAGGTACATTCGAGCCTGCTAAGGTCTTTGAACCAGGGGTTCCTGAGCTGCCACTGAATTGGCTTCATTTTTCCTCAGCGCAGACCAGGAAGATGGGAGCCAGGGACACAGGCATCGGTGGTGGGAATAGGAATCGCACTTCCATTTTCCACTCCAAGTAAGATCTCACGAAAGGAGAGGAGGAGGGTGTGGGACGTGCAGTGAAGGTTGATGCTGGTGTAGCGGTCGGTCGCACGCTTCTGTCTACGGAAGCAGCCACTTTCCCTGTCTGCCCCGCTCTGGCCAGGCACAGCTCAGGCGTCGGGGTGGTTTTCTGGGCTGCTGGCTGAAGTCCTTTCAAATGCAGTTTGGCAAGATCCTTCAGGATCTGCCCAGCCAGTGTGGCTCAGTGGTTCAGCGTCAACCCATGAGACAGGAGGTCACAATTCTATTCCCCGTCTGGGCACATGCCTGGGTTTCAGGCTCTAGTCCCAGTAGGGGACGTGCCGGAGGCAGCTGATCCATGATTCTCTCTCATCACTGATGTTTATATCCCTCTCTCCCTTCCTCTTGAAATCAATAAAAATACATTTTTAAAAATTAAGATCCGTCAGGATCTGAACAAGTTTGAATGCTTTCCATGCCCAGGAATCTCCTAATGAGGAAGCCCATGTGCGCACAGACCTTCAGGGCTTACGGCCGGAACAACCGGGCAGGTCACCTCGAGGATGGCTGTTCCTCCAGCACAGCGGTTCTCAACCTGTGGGTCGCGACCCCTTTGGCGGTCGAACGACCCTTTCACAGGGGTCGCCTAAGACCATCCTGCATATCAGATATTTACATGACGATTCATAACAGTAGCAACATTACAGTTATGAAGTAGCAACGAAAATAATCTTATGGTTGGGTCACAACATGAGGAACTGTAAAGGGCCAGAAGGTTGAGAACCACTGCTCCAGCAGATAGGATGTTGTGCGGCTAAGTGTTCTGTTGCTGTTCTTAGCAGCTAAGTGTTTCTGAGGAGACATTCTCAGGAGTGAAGTACAAGGAAAGGTTTCCCATGCAGGAAGATTATCCCTGAGTTACGCGGTAACATTTTAAATCCGTGAGCTCCTGTTGGCCATTTCCATGACTTTCATTCTGAGCAGGTGCGGGCCTCGGCCCTGGGTAACGCTAAACCAGGCCAGGACGCGGGCTGCCAGGCTGCCCACCACAGTGGAGATCTGAGTACGCGACGTTCAGACTGAGACGCACCTGGCGCAGAGCTGGAACTGTCCTTGCGTCAGAGGGAATCTGTGCAACGGTAGCAACAATCCCTGCTGCTGGCGCAGACCAGGACTGAGCCTGCCAGACACAAGCTCCTGCAAAGGCTTCTAGCAAAATGGTGATTTGTTTCCAGTTCTCGGCTAGAAACTCAAGTCCCAGATGTTAACCGTGTATTGGTGATGTAACCACAAACACCTCATTTCTCTTTTAATTCACCCGTCTTACTGAAATTACGGTGCGTGAGGGTTAATTCAGAGCTACCTCAAGCAGGAGGCCTCCCCAGAGGGGACCACACGTGGGGTTCGGTCATCTAAGAGGGACTCTGAACCGCCGCCCCAGCCACGCCCAGGCCAGCCCTCAGCAGGACACCAGTTGTCCCAGGAGCCCGCCACGGTCAAAGGCAGCCTGGTGGCGGAGGCACCCTTGTGCTTGGGCTGTGAGCGAGGCACGAAGGCCCAGCAGTCTCTGGTTTGGGGAAGCACTTCATTTTGTGCCAGGCTCCTTGCAGCCACCCTAGGACATAGGTGTTATGATGAGAATCCCAACGCACAGCCTCTGCCTCCAGCCTGTTCCCTGGCCACCCCTAGGCTGCCATTACAGCTGCTTAAGGCTCTTTGCACCAGCTCCTGAGACAAGTTATCTGAATGGCCCTCAGCTAAGCCAGTCTCTTGACCTTTGACCCTTGCCATAGCCTGAGTGCAGCCATCAGAACCTCCAGAGGCAGCCCAGGATCCTATCCCATGTGGCAGCCCTTGGATGACTACCCCAGGAAGTACACTGGGATGCGGAGACGAGGGGAGAAGCATAGCTGTGGTGGCCACACCCTAAGGACACAGGCCCTCGTCTGTCATCTGCTGACACGGGAAGCAACCCCCAGCAATGGGGACCCTGACGCACTCGCTCCCCGTCTGGACAGGGAGGTAGAGAAGTCGCATTTCTCTGTCACTCCTGGCGAGAGGCAGCTGCAGCTGGAGGAAGTGCCGGTGGGAGCGTTAGCCCAGAGCCTGGCACAATCCCGAAAGCACAGGGGCTTTGAATAAAAAACTCAGGCTTTGGGAAGAAACAGGCTTTGGTTCCCATTACAAAAGCAAGGCATCACACAGCAACCTTGTCACCTCCCTCCGTATCACCCCTCCAGGTCCATTCCCAGCCCCTCTGGCCCAGCTTCCAGAACTCCAACCAGCTGCTTATGAGACAGCATGAGTCACACGAAGGCTTGTTTTCTCTTTTATTCTTGTTTACATTCTTTGAGGCATAGCTCGGCTTCAGCAAGAAGGATACCCAAGGTAGGAGGACCACAGGGAAGGGGAGGTAGGCCCTCCCTTTCCTATCCCTGACCTCCGCCAGGCTGCAGGGAGAACGCAGGAGTCAGCTGAGCTGACCATGTGGCACTGCCCAGGCCAACCTGCACCGCAGGCCTCCCCCGGAGGGCCCGGCCTCGGCTCTCTGGCTGGGCCCAATAGCAGCTAGCGAGACACTCTTGGCTCTGGGCAAGGCAGGCAGCACAGAGCGCTGGCTCCCCCGTGGGGCAGGGGCTCTCGCAGGGCCCTCCAACTGCCAAAGAGAAAACTCGCCAGATGGAGGGGAAAGGGCCTTCATAGGTGTGAGGTGGGCAGCACCCCAGGCTGAGCCCCCACTCCCGGCTGGAGGAGAGTTCAACAAGCAAACTAGACCACAGACGACATCAGGAAACTACATCAGCCAAAGAGCTGCGTTCCATTCCACGGGTGCCAGGGGACTCCGGCCCATGGGGGATGAACACACACCTGGCATTTACCATCCTGCACCAGACCCTAGAGATGCAGGGAGCTGGCACCCAAGGAAAGCACCAACTCACCCTCAACAGAATGACAGAGCTGGCCTTAGCCCCTGGCTAGCACAGCAGCGCCATCTGCTGTCAGGGGATCCTCTGCTGGTGATGATGGACCAGGCCCAAGGTCCTGGGGTCGGCCCAGAGGACTAAGGGAGTGGGTGTGAGTGGCTGGCATTCCAGGCTGCCTGAGAGGCAGTGCAGCCCAAGCGCTCTGAGCTCAGAGGGTCCCAGTGATGGCTGCCTATGCACATGCTAATCCCCTGGCCTTAGCCAACGCACCCTTTTTTATCCTGGCTGAAAGCAAGAGAAAGGATGCTCTCCAGATCCCTGGGAGAAGCGCGCAGCTCACCAGCATCAGAACACACGCAGCCTGCCCTGCCCCATCTACAGCAGCCCCTCGGGGGCCTGGAGGCCGAGGTACAGCACGTAGCCAAGGTTGTCGATCTCCTCCTGGCACAGGCTGGCGAAGAGATTCACACCAGGGTTGAAATGGCAGGGCAGGCTGGCCCGCTCCAGGCTGCCGATGAGCAGCTCCACAGCCTGCAGAAAGCGCTCCCCCAAGGCCTCCTCGGCCCAGTCCACCTCCTCCTCTCCCAGACGTAGAACCACCTGGGTCAGGTGGCCCCGGCTCAGCTGCCTCAGGGCCGGATGGCCGCGGCAGACACGACACAGTAGCAGCAGCAGCCGCCGGCGGGTCCCAACCTCACAGCCATCCAGAGCTCGCAGCCTGGCAGCCTCCGCCGGGTACAGATCCTGCAGCCAGAGGTTCCCAGCCGGCCCCTCCAGGGGCCAGGCCACCAGGAGCCGGTCTTCAGCGCTGGCGCCAGTGATGGCCAGGAGCACAGCAACAGTGAGCTCCAGGCGCTCATGCTGCACCTCAAGCAGCAGCTCCTCGGAAGCCACGCTGGGCCAGATCAAGCACCCGAGGAGGCTGCCAATGACTGGCCAGTTGATGGAGGCGGCCAGTACCTTGCGAAACAGCTCCAGCAGGACACGGGAAGAGAGGTAGCCACCCACCAGGAAGCGGTCCCAGGGGCTGCTTCCGCGGGGACAGAATTCAAGCTGAGTCCTACGCACAGCCCAGCAGCGAGGGTCCCTGGCCACAGTGTCCATGCCAGGTACCAGGCTCCACAGACCCGGCTCCAGCACCAGAGGTACCAGGAGACGCACATCGTCAGCAGCCCCTGCCTGCAAGCCATCATAAAGCGGCCCCCCGGGCACAAGCACCCCAAAGGGCAGTTCTGAGAACTTGCTCCGCAAATAGGCCTGCAGCTCTAGGGCAATGTCGCCAGCCAACTGTTTGGCCAGAGCCACGTGGGACACTGGGATGCTCACGTGGTCTCGCTCGAACGCCAACAGCTTCTCCTGGAATGTCAGGCACAAGAGTCCTGGGGAGGCAAGCTGAGGAGACGACTGAGGGTCAGCACCTGCAGGCCCCTCTGCAGAGTGAAAGGGCCAGGGAACATGTCAGAAGGCCCTGTGACGAGCCACGAAACCTCCCCCAGGCTACCAGGTGTGTCCTGGCCCTGGGCCTCACCCCCTCACCTGTAGGAGAACCAGCTGAGAGAGAGCACCCGCTCAGGTCCTCACGCAGAAGGACTACTTTGATGACAATCTCTCATTGCCCCAGCTCCCCAACTCTTTGGGGCCAAAACAGCTCATGCAGAGTGCAGTGCGGTCCTGGACCTCGGTTTCCTGACCTGAGGCCCCCATATCAGAAGGCTACTGCCCTACTGCGATATCACCCCCAAAGTCCACATGTCCCAGTGGTTGACCGAAGGGCAGAAAAACACACCATGGAACATGCAGGGAGCCCACACCCCTGGAGGGAGAGGGGCTTGCACAGGGCACAGTCGGTCAGTGGCAGAGCCTGGGCTGCATCTCCTGAGTGTGACCACCAAAGGGGGACCCACCAGGTTAGAGGGGAAGGGGTGCCATTCACCTGGGGCAAAAAGTGAGGGGACTGGGAGCAGCACAGGCTGGCTGGGGGCAGCAAGTGAGGGCCGGGGCTGTGGGCGTGGCGGGGCCTTGAGCAGGCTCAGTTCCTTCCAGCTGTCCTCCAGGCTCGTGGCGTCTGCCTTGGCGTCATCCTCGTCCTGCGAGCTGGCAGCCCTGTCGATGAGCTGCAGGAAGAGTGCACAGGTCAGCGCACCTGAAGCCTGGGCAGCACAGCACAGCCCAGGGCAAAGCCAACAAGCTTGCTGGGTAGAGAAGCAGACGCCAGCCGTGGGCAGTCCCCAGCCCCTCCCAGGGCCCCGCTGCAGGCCCCAGCCCTGTGATCCTCCTCTGGGAGCCCCGGGTGTCACTGGTCCACCATGGCCTTACCCGCTTCACAGCCAGGGTGGCAATACCCAGCACGGCAGCCCCGCCCACACCCAGCACCAGGCGGGCATTGGCCAGGAGGAAGTTCACAGCACTGCCCAGCATGTCGTCGTCGTGCCGCTTCCCCCGTTTCTGGAAGAACTCCGCCATGTCTGCCTACAAGAGAGCCAGGGTGCAGGGACCACTGAGTATGGGGCAGCCAGGCAGACGGGGCAGGCGTGGGTGGGCACTCTGGTTGCCATCCTCCTGGGGTCGCTGGCTCAAGCCCACAAGGGGGTTCCTGAGAGTTTCAACAGAAAGCGGCCACTCGCAGGGTTTCTTGTGAGGAGAAGGGGGGCTGCCTGAGCCCCCTTCCCCAAACCTGCAAACAACCTACCCCACCCCTGGACAGAGGGGCTCACACAGAAAGCGCCTAAGGCAGGTCAGAGAAGGGCCCAGCACCCCGACTCCAGGATTCTGACATCCCCAAAGACCCCTAAGGAAGGTCTTATCGTCCAGTTTTACAGAGAAACAGGCTGCTGGCCAGTGAGTCGTCAGCACGTGCACCGACGACAGCAAAGCCCCCAGGATCTCGCCCCCCAGAGGCCCCGCGGTCAGGCCCTAGAGGCGCCTGGTGCTGGTTAACTAGGGCGGGCACCCAGGAGGAAGCAAGGCCCGTGAAACCCACGCCCTGGGGCCCAGACAGCCTGCCCTGGAGGGGATCTCAGTGTGGCCAAATCTCGACAGAGCAGCGCCAAGGCAGAGCTGCCAAGTCAAGGACGGGCCGGGGAGATGGCAGTGGGTGTGTGACAGCGGAAAAGGCACTGCACTCAGGCTCCAGAGGACTGGCCGGGCCGCAACAGGGCCTCCGGGCTGGGGACACGGACCGGGAGCTGTCCCGCGGTGGGGGAGCCGATCAA
>NW_005871561.1:549243-550518 GCF_000147115.1 Myotis lucifugus | reverse complement strand
GTCAGCGGCGGGCCTGCAGCCCCGCTGTCTGCTCCAGCTTTCAGGGGCCCGGCAACCGGAGGAAGGTTTGAGGTGAGGAACCCCGGAATGGCGGCTGCCGGGCCTCGGGGTTCCGCCACAGGGACTTCCTGCCCCTCCAGGCCCCTGAGGGGCCGAGGGGTGTGTGACCCCAGGGCCCAAGCCCAAGGGGACCCGGCCCAAACGCCAGGCAGAGCCGCCCGAGGGCACCTGAGCGGTGACCCTGAGCTCAGGGCCCAGCTCTGCGGGCACCAAGGGCTGCTGCCCTCCCTGCGCGGCTGTGGGGGCCAGGGCTGCTGCCAGGCGAGGAGAGGCCCGAACCACGTGGGGACCCGCCCCCCCGCCATGTCCCAGACTATGAAATAGGCCCTGGGGCCCGGGTCGGTCAAAGGAGCCAGGAGTCCCCTTAGCCACCTGCGAGGCGCGTTCCCCAGCCCCGCCTGCCCACCCTGGCGGGTCCCGCAGGCCCATCCCGCAGCCTCCAACCCCGGGAAGGGGAGGGCGGACAGGTGGTTAAAAATAGCCCCGGCGCCGCCTGTCCTCTCCCCTCGGCCCAGTCCAGGCCGGTTCACAGGGGGCACGAGGCCCGGGGAAACTAAGTGGGGGCCGGATTCGAACCCCAACTTGGAGGTCCCAGGCCATCTCCTCCTTCCTCCGCGAGGCCGTGGCCCTGACCGGCGTCCCGCTGGCAGCGGCCGTACCTGCGTCGTGGCTTCAGCGCACCGACCTCAGCGCACCGGCCGGCGGACGCCCCGCCGCCCGCGGATGGAATCTGAACCCGGGAACCGACGCCGACTCCGAAAAACACGCAGACGAGCAGGCCCCACGTCCAATCAGAGCGCTAAAGACCCGCCGTCTCCCCGAAACACGGAGCGACTCATCCAATGGCGGGCAGGCCACGCCCCCGTCGGGTTGAGCGTCCCTGGGGGCGGGACTTTCTGGTGCGCCGGGTCTTAAAGGCGCCGGCTGCGTTCCCAGGCGCGCAGCGCGGGGCGGGGCCAGCCCCTCCCCGGACCCCGCAGGGACGCGCGGGCGCCTGTAATTCGAGCCTCCGCTGTGGACGCTCTGGGCCCACATTCTTTCCCGGGGCCCGGCGGCCGCGCGGCCGGCTGTCAGGTGACCCTGAGGTCACCTCTGGGAGAGGCCCGCCTGGTGGCCGCGCTATTCTTATCTCGGCGCGGAGCAGTGACTCGGGAGGCCTCCCCCTCCGCTGCTCCACGCGGCCCCTGCACCCGAGAGGATCGTGCTCAGCTCGTG
>NW_005871561.1:518813-548369 GCF_000147115.1 Myotis lucifugus | reverse complement strand
CGCGCCCATCAGGCCCCGACTCACTCGCCGCGCCGCCGGCAGCCGACTGCCCCCGCGTCGGTGCCCCGCCACCGCCCGGTTCCGGTGCGATCTTGGGCAAGTCACTTCCTCTCCCGGCCTCCGCGGCTTCTCACCCGCGAGGGGCTGAAAAGCCACCCTCTGGGAGGCCCGGTGAACCGGCGGGGAGCGCGGCCGGGGAGCGCGGCAGGAGCTCAGGGCGGCGGGGCGGCGGGGCGGCGGGGCGGATGGCCAGGGCCACCGGAGTCTGCGCCCAGCCGGCCCGCCACTTGGTGGGTGAGGCGCTGCTAGAGCGTCCGGGATGCGGTGGGCAGGGCCAGTGACCGGAGGGGGCGGGCCAGGATGGGGGGCAGAGCTGGCCTGGCACAGGAGGGTCAGCCAGGATGGAGGGAGGGGAGTGGGCAGGCTCGGCTGGAGTTTGTTTAGTGTTGGGGAGCCAGACTGCGGGCCAGGCCTGAGGAGGAGGCAGGCTCTTTCTGCGTTGATCCATCATGTGCACACACCTCTGACCCACGCACAGGTGACCACCACTCTCCTCTACCTCCCTGTCCACCCCCCTCACCCGGGGGCTCCATGTGTCCTTCCCAGATTGGAAGTCTGAGTCCGGCTGGGAGTGTGCTGTGTGGGGAAGGGGCACCAGCCAGGGCCCTGAAGGCATATGCTGCCCAGGCTCCCTGCCATTCGAATTTGGGGACTGAATGACGAATGAGGCAGTGCCTGTGTAGGGGGTAGCTGGGGCCTTGCACTAGGGGTTTGGATCTTGCCACAAATGGCTTGTAGGCTGAGGGCAAGGTGAGGGCACAGGTAGGACCTAGGCCAGTGATGGCGAACCTTTTGAGCTCGGCGTGTCAGCATTTTGAAAAACCCTAACTTAACTCTGGTGCCGTGTCACATGTAGAAATTTTTTGATATTTGCAACCATAGTAAAACAAAGATTATATTTTTGATATTTATTTTATATATTTAAATGCCATTTAACAAAGAAAAATCAACCCAAAAAATGAGTTTGCGTGTCACCTCTGACACACGTGTCCTAGGTTCGCCATCACTGACCGAGGCAGAGGCTCAGGGGGCACCCCCACACTCGGTGGTGCAGGCAGAGCCTGGTGCTGGGTGAAGGCATTTGAGCCAAGCTGAGCACACAGGTGGGTGCTGAGATGTCACCTGGAACTAGCCAGTTCCATCCAGATCCTCCAGCAAGAGACGACCTTAGGCCCACAGCCATCCTAATGATTACTCATTCCTCACAACGCCTGTCACGAGGGGCTTTCCCAGCCCTCTTTTATGTGAGGAACTGAGGCGCAGAGAGCAGAGTGCCTTGTCCAGGGCCACACAGTCTGTGCTCCCAGAGGTCTCCATGGGCAGTTGGGAGCCATAGAGGGTGGTAGAGCGGGGACGTTCCTCTCCAGACCAGCCTCACCATCAATGCCCCTCAGGGAGGCTACTTCCCTGAGAATGTCAAGGCCATGACCAGTCTTCGGTGGCTGAAGCTGAACCGCACCGGCCTCTGTTACCTGCCAGAGGAGTTGGCTGCCCTGCAGAAGCTGGTAAGGAGCTGTCAGTGGGCAGGGTGGGTACCGTGGGGGCTGGGGCAGGTGGACAGAGCAGTCCAGAGGAGATGACAGAGAACGGTGTTGACAGGCATGAGCAGAGCTGGCAGAGGGAGATGCTGGGTGTGTGCGGGAGGGGGCTGTAGAGGTGGACTGGGCCGTGTGGCCGAGGGACCCCTGAATGGTGCAGAGTCACGGTGGCAGGTGGAGACTCCATAGACACCCCAGCCCCCCACTGAGTCCCTGCCTCTTCGTCCTGGCCCAGGAGCACTTGTCTGTGAGCCACAACAATCTGACCACACTCCACGGGGAGCTGTCCAGCCTGCCATCTCTTCGGGTGAGTGTTGCAGAGGCCACCAAGCTTGGGGGTGGGGACTGGAGTGTAGCCAGGGGCGTGAGGGCAGGGCCAGACCCCTAGCTGGGCCATCACCCCTGCCCACCCCGTGTCCTTCCTGAAGGGGAGAGAATATAATAATGTCCTGTGTTAAGTAGCCTCTGGGTAAAAAAGAGAAAGTATCCAAAATTCCACCTATTTGGGGCAACGACTACAATAATAACGACTGGTAGTGGCTAAGCACTATTCCATGTGGGTTTTCCTTATAATCCTGACCTCTGCCAAGTTCACAGATGAGGACATTTGCCAGAGGTCACGGAGCCAGGCAGCGGGCGAGCTGGGGTGGGGGTTTGGCAGAAGGGGAGGTGGTCAGTGCGGCCTGCGTACACTGCTCCTCTTCATGGAGCTTCCGGTAGCCCAGAGCACAGGCTCGGCCAGACCTTTGGGGCCTCGGCAAAGGCCGTTCCCACCCAAAGCCAAACCCCGAGATGGTAAGGACTCAGGCTGCTTGAGTTCCAATCAGCTCTGCCACTTCCTGCCCTCGTGACCTCAGACAAGTCCCTTCCACTTTCCGGGGAGGTTCCGCGGGAACTGCTGTGAACACCAGGTACCGCACAGACGGGTGAAGGAGAGGCGGCCACAGCCCGGGCCCTGCTGTTACTTGTAATCACAGCACCATTCCCCGCCGACCCCTCCTCTCTCCCCCTCAGACTCTCAGCACGTCTGTAATACGAGGTTTCAGTCCTAAGGGGAGAACAAACAGACTCACTCAGTCCACACTGGTCTCTCTGGGCCAACCCCTCCCTGTTCTAGAAGCCGACGCAGAGCTACAGCCCTGTCTTGCCCTCTGGAAAGGAGAAGAAGAGGGATATTCTATCAGAAAAGGTTCCCTGAGAACTGGGCTCTGGGGCCCATTTGAGCTGGGCTTTGAGGCGTGAATAGGAGCTCATAGGGAGAATAGGAAGACCCTGCCCGGTGGAGGGACTATGTGCAAGGCCAGGGGGGCACTCAGGCCTGGCCTCCAGTGAACTTCCTGAGGGGCGGCCCTCCCTGATCTCTGCTTCTCCTGGTTTATCCCCAGGCTATCGTGGCTCGAGCCAACAGCCTGAAGAATTCTGGAGTACCCGATGACATCTTCAAGCTGGATGACCTCTCAGTCCTGGTCAGTGGCTGCCCACCCACTGTGATGGTCCCTGAGGCCATTGTTATCCCCTTTTACAAACAGGAAAACTGAGGCTTAGAGTGGTCAGTGCCTTGCCCAAGGTTCCTCAGGGAGTCAGATCCTTAACCTAGGCACCCTTCCTGCCAGGGTCTGGCTGTCTCCCTTTGGCCCTGAAACCCCCTCAGCTGCTCCCCTCTCAGTGCCCGCCTGATCCCCCAGCCTGACCCCTGACCTGACCTTATCCCTCCTACCCAGGACTTAAGCTACAACCAGCTGACGGAGTGCCCTCGGGAGCTGGAGAACGCCAAGAACATGCTGGTGCTGAACCTCAGCCATAACAGGTGCCTGTCAGGCCGGGAGGTGCGTGGGGTGGGCCACAGCACAGTGGGGGCAGGTGGGTCCAGGGGGGCATGCGCTGCTGATGGGTTGCCTGACTGCCCTTCTCCCTCCCTCCTGCCCCAGCATTGACACCATCCCCAACCAGCTCTTCATCAACCTCACTGACCTGCTGTACCTGGACCTCAGCGAGAACCGCCTGGAGAGCTTGCCCCCGCAGATGCGCCGCCTGGTGCACCTGCAGACGCTCGTGCTCAACGGGAACCCCCTGCAGCATGCACAGCTGCGGTCAGCGGCGCCCGCCACGCCCTCCAGAACCCAGCCCTGGCCCCTGATTCCCAGTAGCCCTGACCCTTCCCATTTGGGGTTTGGTGTGGGCGGTGTCCCCTGTGTTGTCCACCTCACCCCACAACTGTCCTTGACCTTGTCCCTTAGGCCCTCAGTCCTGTGCCCTTGCACCTTCCCCTGGCCTGACCACCCCCTCTCCCTGCAGGCAGCTCCCAGCTCTGACAGCCCTGCAGACCCTGCACCTCAGGAACACCCAGCGCACCCAGGGCAACCTCCCCACCAGCCTGGAGGGCCTGAGCAACCTCACAGGTCGGCAGTGCCGGGCCCTCAGCCTCTGCTGCCCGCAGGCCCCTCACTCCTCTGGGGGAAGGGATGAGCCCTGCTTCTCTGACCCCCCCCCACCCCCCAAAGGAAAGGATAGCATTGCTTATGTTATGAGTAGCTCTCCCGTTGTCGTGGTGACTGGTAGGAACACCAAGTAATGAGCACCCAGTTTATGCGTAGACACCCCGTGTGAGGGAGTTTCTCCTGAGGCTCAGGGAGGTTAAGCGACGTGCTGACAGCCACAGAGCCTGGGGTGGTGCGGTGGGGTTCGGACAGGCCTGGCCGCGCTGGAGCTGCCTGGGGGGGCCCTGGCTGATGCTCCCTCCCCCCGCGCCCCAGATGTGGACCTGTCCTGCAACGACCTGACCCGGGTGCCCGAGTGCCTGTACACCCTCTCCAGCCTGCGCCGCCTCAACCTCAGCAGCAACCAGATTGCAGAGCTGTCCCTGTGCATCGACCAGTGGGTGCACGTGGAGACCTTAAACCTGTCCCGAAATCAGCTCACCTCCCTGCCTGTGCGTCCAGGCCTGGGGAGGGGGGCAGGAAGGCTCCTGGGCCCCCCTGGCTGCTGCCCTGACTCCGCCCTGCCTGCTTTCTCTCCAGTCGGCCATTTGCAAGTTGACCAAACTGAAGAAGCTGTACCTGAACTCCAACCATCTGGACTTCGACGGGCTGCCCTCGGGCATTGGCAAGCTGGCCAGCCTGGAGGAGTTCATGGCCGCCAATAACAACCTGGAGCTGATCCCCGAGAGCCTCTGCAGGTGTGGCTGGCGGGTGGGCAGGGCGGGGCCACGGCATTAAACCCTAGGAGAGCTGGTACCCACCCTGTGGCCTTCGGCATCATACAAAATGGACCATTTACCTTGGCTTTGTGGATGGAGA
Organism: Myotis lucifugus; assembly: GCF_000147115.1. NCBI lineage: Eukaryota > Metazoa > Chordata > Mammalia > Chiroptera > Vespertilionidae > Myotis > Myotis lucifugus. The sequence continues at coordinate 543,475 of NW_005871561.1, read as the reverse complement.
CTACACGGGTGGTGCCAGCGATTCTCAGTTTGGGTCCCCAGAGCCCCCTTTGGGAGGACCCTGACAGCATGAGGCCGGAGGGACAGTGCCCACCTGTGTGGCCTCGGCTCTGCGCGCCCCCTCAGGCAGAGCAGAGGACCCTCCGCCACTTCCAAACTGATTTGAGCAGAACATGTTTGTGCTGTCTGTCTCCAGGGCCCTTAGTCTGCAGGTCACTTGGGAAAATTCTCTGTCAACGTCACAGAAAGAATTCAGTCACTTAGCTGTGAGGAGGTGCTGTCCGTGTGCTCCCGCCTCGCGCCTTCGCAGCGCCTCAGAGCTCACTGTTCCTTCACTAGCCGGGCCCCGCGGCCAGGACTGGAAGTTCCCTGCCCCTCTGTCACCTGCCTCAGGCCCCGGCTCTGTCCCCACAGGTGCACAAAGCTGAGGAAGCTTGTCCTGAACAAGAACCGCCTGGTGACCCTCCCAGAGGCCATCCACTTCCTGCCAGAGATCCAGGTGGGGGCGGGCCCAGGCCGGCCCAGGGGTGGGGGCGAGGGAGGGGGTACAGACAGACCCTCAGGAAGGACCGAGCACAGGCGTGTCACTGGAATGAGAGGGACCCGCATAGGCCTCCTGGAGGGGTGGCCTTTGCCGGGTGCTTTTGGGGAGAAGGTGAGCTACATCCCCGTGTCCATGTCATGCTGGACGGCATCATGTCAGTCCCACAGAAGGGAAAACTGAAGGCCAGGACGGGCATTCACTGAGCCAGGATGAGAACCAGGCCCCTGGCCGCAGCCCTGGTGGCTGCAAAGCGGAAACAAAATTTGGTGTGGCCGGGAGGTGGGACTCAGGCTCAGTGCCACCTCTGCTCACCCCTTGAGGCAGGTCCTGGATGTTCGGGAGAACCCCAGCCTGGTCATGCCTCCCAAGCCCGCTGACCGCACTGCCGAGTGGTACAACATCGACTTCTCGCTGCAGAACCAACTCCGGCTGGCAGGTGCCTCCCCTGCCACCGTGGCCGCCGCAGCAGCAGCTGGTAAGCGGGAAGGTCTGGCCTGAGAGGGGGCTGCTCTCTGGGGCTCTACTTAACCGTCTGTAAGTTGGGTGGGACACAGCTCTCTGGACCCTGGTGGATGGGGTTGGCCTGGTTGGCTGGATGCCCCAGGGGCAGGCCAAGCCGGGGCTTAGCCGTTTGCCTCTCCCCTAAGCAGGGGGTGGGTCTAAGGATCCCCTGGCTCGAAAGATGCGGCTACGAAGGCGCAAGGACTCAGCCCAGGACGACCAGGCCAAGCAGGTGCTGAAGGGCATGTCGGACGTGGCCCAGGAAAAGAACAGGAAGCAGGAGGTAAGTCAGGCCGAGGGCTGGGACAGGGCAGGCGGCCCTGGGCTCTGGTCAAGACAGACTGTGTGACCCAGCTCACGATGGAAGGGGGCCCTGGGCGAAGGCCCTGAGGCGGGTGAGACGTAGAGATGCCGGCGTGAGTGGCTGCACAGAACCAATCCGTGCGCTGTGACTGTGACCCCAGGAGAGTGCTGACGCCCGAGCCCCCGGGGGTAAGGTGCGGCGCTGGGACCAGGGCCTGGAGAAGCCGCGCCTCGACTACTCAGAATTCTTCACAGAGGACGTGGGTCAGCTGCCTGGCCTGACCATCTGGCAGATCGAGAACTTCGTGCCTGTGCTAGTGGAGGAGGCCTTACATGGCAAGTTCTACGAAGCCGACTGCTACATCGTGCTCAAGGTGAGGGGGGCACCCTGGCCCCGTGACTTGCCTTAGGTCGCTCAGCAGCCTCAGCACCGCAGCTTTGCTCATGGAGGCAAGTGGGGGAGGCTTTGCAAAGGAGGCCGGGTGGAGATGGCCCAGGCAGAGGTGTGGCCGCCATCCCCTCCTGGGGCGGGGAGCCTGTGCCCATCAGAGCAGCCCCTCGGTGAGCTAGGGCCCAGGACTGCCTGGTGAGGGCTGACATGACTGTGGCCTGGCCCCCAGACCTTTCTGGATGACAGCGGCTCTCTGAACTGGGAGATCTACTACTGGATTGGTGGGGAGGCCACACTTGACAAGAAGGCTTGTTCTGCCATCCACGCGGTGAACCTGCGCAACTACCTGGGTGCAGAGTGCCGCACTGCACGGGAGGAGATGGGCGACGAGAGCGAGGAGTTCCTGCAGGTGCCGTGGCTGGGAGGGCCGGCGAGGGCAGGGTCGAAGGGGTGGGGCGAAGGTGGTGGGCATGGCTAATGAGGCAGGCAGGGAGCTGAGACCAAAGGGGTTTTGGGTCAAGACCTGAAGCAGAAAGCCGGGGCAAAAATGGTGAAGGCAAGGGAACGAGATGAGGCCAAAGGTGGGGGGCCTGGGTTATTGGAGGCCAAGAGAGATGGGGAACTGGGGCCAATATGGCTAGGGGGCGGGGCCACCACCTGGACACCAAGGGGCAGGACCAAGGGCTGGACCGAGTCCAGTGGGCAGGGTTAGTGAGTGGTTCTGGGCCTTCTTCCAGCTGCTTAAATGTAGATGAGGCCACACTCGATTTTACCCAGATTCGCCCAAGTGTGCCCTCCTGTAAACCTGCTTCTGTACCCAGCACACATACCTCAGCATGCTGTGCGCACCTGAACTGCACAGGAGTGAACACATCCCTCCATTTGTACATCTTACCACTGCAGTATGTGTCTGTTTATAGACACAGATCTTATTCCTCCTCTTTAACGTCATCACAGATTTGTAGCGCCCGGCACACCCGTATACAGGTGGGATTGGTGGGAGGTGGTGTCAGCTCATGATAAAGGCCTGCCCCTCACACACAGGTGTTTGATAACGACATTGCCTACATCGAGGGTGGAACAGCCAGTGGCTTCTACACTGTCGAGGACACGCACTATGTCACCAGGTGAGGAGGTGTGTGGGTGGGCAGCATTGACCTGGACTCAGCTTGGAAGGACTGGGGGGAGGGTGTTCGGGTAAACTGGTCCCGTGGTGTCCCCTCCAAGCCACGTTTGCTCCGGCCTCCAGGATGTACCGCGTGTATGGGAAAAAGAACATCAAGTTGGAGCCTGTGCCACTCAAGGGAGCCTCCCTGGACCCCAGGTGAGTACCAGCGATATGAGGTGGGGGTGCCTGACTGAACCTCCCCTTTCCCCAGTGGGGGTCAGATGTGGGCTCTAGAAGAAGAAGCCTTCCAGCAACTCTTTTAGACTCTTAGCCCCATGATGGGGGATTTGGGCCTGGGCACAGTCATTGCCTATAGCTGTCACAGCCCCTCCTCCCCTCCTGTCCAGGTTTGTTTTCCTGCTGGACCGGGGGCTGGACCTCTATGTGTGGCGGGGGGCCCAGGCCACGCTGAGTAGCACTACCAAAACCAGGTATGAGATGCACCCTGCTCAGACATGGGGAGGGCTTTTGTGCAAAGCAGAATTGTCACCTAAGAAGGGGTATGGGCCTTACTAAGGGCTTTGCACCTGTCCTCAGGCTTTTTGCAGAAAAAATTAACAAGAACGAGCGGAAAGGGAAGGCAGAGATCACGCTGCTGGTGCAGGGCCAGGAGCCCCCAGAGTTCTGGGAGGCACTAGGGGGTGAGCCCTCTGAGATCAAACAGCACGTGCCTGATGACTTCTGGCCGCCGCAGCCCAAGCTGTATAAGGTGAGCGGGGCTGTAGGGCGGGCCTGACTCCACCAGGGGTCAGGTGGGGGATGGGCCACGGACTCCGTGGTGACTGGTCTTCATCTGGACTTTGGTGTCGAGGGTGCCACCTTCTGGACAGAATCGCCCTGAGCAAAGGTCTGGAGGCTGGCTCTGAGTCAGGCCATTAGCATAGTGTTAGGCCGTGTTTGCTGGAAGGAGCTGCAGAGAGGGAGGCTGAGAGTGCCTGGGTGCTAGGCCTGAGAACCTGCCTTAATTCTGGGGTGTTGTGAGCAGAAAAAGGACAAGTTAGAAAATTAGAAAAAATAGTAAGTTCTGGAGAGAGTAGGCAGGAAAAGTACCATTTACAAGTCCTTCCACTGATAGGATGCCCTTACAATGACCTTGGAGTGGAGGGAAGAAACTAAGGCCCAGAGAGGAGCCGGCAGCAGACCTGAGTGCACACAGTAGGCAGGGCCAGGCTCCAAATCAGGACTTGTGGTGGGGCTTGTGTCCCAGACCCTGCCCCTACAGCGCTGGCCTTTCCTCCTGCTAGGTGGGCCTGGGCCTGGGCTACCTGGAGCTGCCCCAGATCAACTACAAGCTGTCAGTGGAACATAAGAAGCCGCCCAAGGTGGAACTGATGCCGGGCATGCGGCTGGTGAGACGCACAGGGAGGAGGCGAGGAGGCAGGACCTTCCCCTTTAGCCCAGCACTGGTTGACCCCAGCCTCTGGCCCTGCAGCTGCAGAGCTTGCTGGACACGCGCTGCGTGTACATCCTGGACTGTTGGTCCGACGTGTTCATCTGGCTCGGCCGCAAGTCCCCACGCCTTGTGCGAGCCGCCGCCCTCAAGCTTGGCCAGGAGCTGTGCGGGATGCTGCACCGACCACGTTATGCCACGGTCAGCCGCAGCCTCGAGGGCACTGAAGCACAGGTAGCAGTGCGGGCCGACTGTGCGAGCCACACCACAGGCTCCTCCCCAGGAGTCTGTGGATCCGTCAAAGCCCAGACCCTCTGAATCAGCTACTGCCCCGCAGAGCTGAGCCAAGCCCACCGCTTCTGTGCTGCTGCCAGGCCCCGCCCCTCCATGCCCCTCTCACTCCGGCTTCCTAGACCCCCTTTTCTTGGGCTCCATCCCTCCGTGACCTGCCCCTCCCACTTCTGGTTTCTAGACCCCACCCTCACACCCCCATGTCCGCCAACCGAGCCTCACCCCATCTACTTCCACCCCAGCCTTAACTGCTGACCCTCACTCGTGTTTTCTCCCCTTGGCAGGTGTTCAAAGCCAAGTTTAAGAATTGGGATGACGTGTTGACGGTGGATTACACACGCAACGCAGAGTCCGTGTTGCAGGGCCAGGGACTTGCCGGGAAGGTGAAGCGTGACGCTGAGAAGAAAGATGAGATGAAGGCTGACCTCACTGCACTCTTCCTGCCAAGGCAGCCGCCCATGGCGCTAGCAGAGGTGGGGTCGGGGCCTACGGTGATGGGTTGGGGCGGGGCCTAGGGTAATAGAACGTGGGGCGGGGCCTGGGTGATGGGGAGGGGCCTAGGGTAATAGGAAGGGGGCGGGGCCTGGGTGATGGGGCGGGGCCTAGGGTAATAGGACGGGGCGGGGCCTGGGTGATGGGGCGGGGCGGGGTGGACTTGGCCCTAGCTGAATGGGATGCAGCCTGCCCTGGGTTCTGGGAGGAGGCTCTGTGCAGGTCCCTGCCCAGGGAGGAGGGCCAACTCCAGAGGCCCACCAGCAGGGGGTGGGGTGTCACATGCAGGCTGAGCAGCTGATGGAGGAGTGGAACGAGGACCTGGACGGCATGGAGGGCTTCGTGCTGGAGGGTAAGAAGTTCGCTCGGCTGCCTGAGGAGGAGTTCGGCCACTTCTACACGCAGGATTGCTACGTCTTCCTCTGCAGGTGCTGTCCCCGAGCGCCTCCCTGGCCCAACCCCTCCCTGCCCTGGGCCCCTGCTCACTGCCCTCTGACCCTGCAGGTACTGGGTCCCTGTGGAGTACGAGGAGGAGGAGAAGGAAGAGAAAGAGGAGAAGGCTGGGGCCGAGGGCAAAGAAGGCGAGGAGGCAGTGGCTGAGGTGGACAAGCAGCCCGAGGAGGATTTCCAGTGCATCGTGTACTTCTGGCAGGGCCGGGAAGCCTCCAACATGGGCTGGCTCACCTTCACCTTCAGCCTGCAGAAGAAGTTCGAAAGTCTTTTCCCTGGCAAGCTGGAGGTGCGCCTGCCGGGCCCCTACGGCGCAATGCCACACCCCCATAGCCCGGGCGGGGGGCGGGGGGGGGGCGTCTGTGGGAGTGGGACTCAGACCCAGAGAAGGCTTGGCCCATGAAGGGTAGGGGGGTTCCACGGAGTTGCCCCTGACACTTGCATACACCCAGGTGGTGCGCATGACGCAGCAGCAGGAGAACCCCAAGTTCCTGTCCCATTTCAAGAGGAAGTTCATCATCCACCGGGGCCGGAGGAAGGCAGCTCAGGGTGCCCTGCAGCCCAGCCTCTACCAGATTCGAACCAACGGCAGTGCCCTCTGTACCCGGTGCCTGGCTGGGGAGGGGCACAGATGGGCAGGTGGGCTCAGTGAGCTACCGACCCCTTGCTGACCTCCCTCCCCCCGTGCCCAGGTGCATCCAGATAAACACCGACTCCAGCCTCCTCAACTCCGAGTTCTGCTTCATTCTCAAGGTGCGGCTGTGGGAGCCACCAGGACTGTGGGTCCGGGTGGGGGCTGCAGGGTGTGGGGGCTGCAGGGTGGGCCTGACCTGAACCCTCTGCACACTCCCCAGGTTCCCTTTGAGAGTGAGGACAACCAGGGCATCGTGTACGCGTGGGTGGGCCGGGCGTCCGACCCGGATGAGGCCAAGTTGGCGGAGGATATACTGAACACCATGTTTGAGGCCTCCTACAGCAAGCAGGTGACCAGGGCAGGCAGTGGCCAGATAGGCCAGTGAGGGCGGACAGGGACCCCGTGCTGAGCCAGCCTCTTACCCACAGGTCATCAGCGAAGGCGAGGAGCCCGAGAACTTCTTCTGGGTGGGCCTAGGCACACAGAAGCCTTATGACGACGATGCGGAGTACATGAAGCACACCCGGCTCTTCCGGTGAGGCTGGGCCAGGCCCTCCCCCGCTACCTCCTGCGGCCGGGGACTGCTGCTCATGACCCTGACGCTCTGCCTGACCCTTGACCCCCAGGTGCTCCAATGAGAAGGGTTACTTCGCAGTGACTGAGAAATGTTCTGACTTTTGCCAAGATGACCTGGCAGATGATGACATCATGTTGTTAGACAATGGCCAAGAGGTGAGGCCCCTGTGGACCCTGCCTGTTCAAGGAGCCCACCCATTTGTCAGTGGGAATCCTGAGCCCAGGTCCCCCCCCTGACCACCTCCCGTCATGCCCACAGGTCTATATGTGGGTGGGGACCCAGACAAGCCAGGTGGAGATCAAGCTGAGTCTGAAGGCCTGCCAGGTGAGCTGGGCGGAGGGAGGGCTGCGGCTGGCCGGAACGGTCTGGAAGGCCTGCCCAAGACTCATGCATGTCCGCTCCCCAGGTGTACATCCAGCACATGCGCGCCAAAGAGCACGAGCATCCCCGCCGCCTGCGCCTGGTCCGCAAGGGCAACGAGCAGCATGCCTTTACTCGCTGCTTCCATGCCTGGAGCACCTTCCGGAAGGCCCTGGCCTAGAGCAACTGCCACCCCCTGCAGTGCCCCTGTGGAAGCCCCAAGCTCAGGGTGAGGAGAGCAAGGGCCTCTTCACCCACCACCTAGCCAGGGGCTGTGTCAGGGGGCAGCCCTGCTATGTCATGCCCAGTGCCACAGCCCCCCGCAGCACAGCCCAAGTGGCACCAAGGGGGCAGCCCTGATGGGAAATGAGACCCCTCGGTGTGAGCTCATATGTGACACCCCCTTCCCTGCTAGGGATAAAGGAGACATGGTTGCCCTTTAAGAGATATTAAATGCTTTTATTTTCAATATTAAAAATCAGCATTTTTCATATTAAAACAGTGCTAATGTTAAAATTACAGAAAACCCCCAAGGTACAATCTACAGGGAAACCATTCTGACCCCCACATACACATACCTGACTGGGCCCCCATCCTGGGTGCCAAGGGAGCGCCCAGTGTCTCTCTCTCACACAAACACACGTACAGGGTGGGAAGAGGGGGACATGCTAGCCCAGGAACAGTACCAAAATAGTTTTAGAAATGAGTGTCCAGCCCAGCACTGTCCAGTCCAGGCATTAGAAAAATATTCTTTGCAAAAGGAGGGGGAAAGGATGGTGTGTGTCCTTCCTTGTGGCACCTGGCTTCCAGGTATTGCCTGTAGGAGAGGCCAGTCCGAGTCCACCCGAGTTCCAGGCCCACACCCCGGGGCCCACAGGTGAGCAGGTGTCGTCCGCGAAGGGCTGGGAGGGGACACAGATCCTGGATCCCAGCTCCAAGCAAGGCAGTGGTGGCAGGTAGTCCTGGCCTTCCTGGAGAGGAAGAGAAGGGTCAGCAGAGGTCCAGGGAGGCCAAAGGGGCAGACAACCTGGCTCCTTGGCTGCCACCTCTCAGGATCCTCCAGGCAGGCAAAGGGCCGCCCCACCCCGGGGGCAAGGACCCAGCAGTAACTGCTTGAAGAGGCTGGCCAGGCCTCAGCGTTGCGTACTTCAGCCCACTGTGGCCAGGGGTGTCCCCAGCAAGAAACAGAGAGCTGGGGTCTGTACCTGATTGTGGGTGTGGGTGTGTGTGTGTGTGTGTGTGGGGGGGGGCTCTAGGTAGCAAATAGGATGGGAAGACTTATGGACCCCAAATGTGGACAGGGCCACACTGAGGCTGGAGTGGTGGCCAGTCTCAGGCCAGGCCCCATTCGGGCTCACCCCACGGGGCCCCGCCTTGTGCCTGGGTGATCTCAGCTGCTGAAAGGGGCTGGCCAAACCTCCTGAGCCCAAAGCTGCCACCACCTCTTGTTCCGAACACAACCTAGGACACCCAGGGGCTGACAGGCTGGCTCTGTTTCTTTAATACGAAACAGTGAAGATCACATCTGTGCGGCCCCGAAGCCCTGAGGGACAGCCTGGAGAGCAGCAGGCTTCGGAGCACTGGCATCAGGGGCCTGGGCTCTCAGATGGGAAGCCAGGCGGGGCCCCTGGGGTTGAGGCCAAGAACCCAGGACAGCCAGAGTGGCCCACACTTGCAGCACCTCATTTAATCAGGATGGCACAGGCTCGAGCCTCATCTTCCACCAGGTTCCTCAGATTCTTCGCAGCCTCCTCCGAAGAGCTGGGGAAAGGGGCGGTGATCAGGACTTGGGGTGAGGCCCCCTCGCTCCTGCATGCCTGGCTGGGACACTAGGTTGGCTGAGGCGGGGAGGGAGGCTGGGGAGCCAAGGCAGCCCTCCTGTGGATCCTGCCCGCCCACCTCACCCCAGGAAATCCTTCACATCCTCCACCGTGATGTCCCCCGTTGTGTCCAGAGTGGTGTCAGCACTGATGGCCGAGTCAATGGACATGGGCGAGAGCATGGCCTCAGGCCGCTCTGGGGTGTCTGCAGGGAGGAAACGGCGGGCCTCTGTTAGGACCCCTGGGACCCTCTGCAGCCGTAGTAGGACGTGTTAAACCCCCTGCCCCGCTCTAGCCTGGCACACCCTCCCCAGGATTCCAGCTGTGCCTCCCGCAGAAGCCTCCCTATGTCTGTCTGGCTGGGGTCCTGCCACCCGTTTCATGCCCAGCCCCTCACCAGCTCTTTTGCTGTGCACAGGATTAGGGCTTCCATCACGGCTCTGTGGCGCCAGGAGGATGCCGGGGGTCCCGTTAGCCTGGCTCAGCTTGGGTGACTCTTGGAGTCTGTAGCTGCAGAGACAGGGCCATGATGGGGTCACAGGGAGGCCCCTCAAGGCTCAAAGGACCAAACCCCTGTCGTCCCATTCCTGAGACCTGGGACTAGAGAGACACCAGGGAGGGCCACCCTTGCTCCATGCAGAATCTGGGGGTGGGGACGACAGCAGCCTCGATCAAAGGCCTCCCGGGCCAGGGGCTACCCCCTCCATGTACCTGGCATGGGCAGCACCATGGGACCAGCTGATGTCCAGAGAACAGAGTGGCTCTGTGATGTTCCGGGCACTTAGGGAGAAGCGTTCAAACTCCGATGGGGAAATCAGGTAAAAACCTGGGTGGGTGGGAGAGAAGGAGCCAAGAGAGAAGTCAGGAGATGTTCCCACCCTCAGCCCCGCAGCTGGTCTCTGCCCGCACGTGCTGACTAGCCCTCCCGCACCCTGGCCGGCGCTGTGCCCACACTGGATACCCCCTCTGCTGACGCTCTCGGGAACACTCCTGGACCCGCTTGGGCCCCTTGCCCCAGAAAGCCTTCGCCTCACCCTGGCCGTGGCGCGTGAAGACACAGGAGGCGATGCCGCTGATGTCCTCCTTCCGGATGCAGGAGTAATGCACCTGGGGCCTCAGGCCCGGCACCGAGAAGACGTGCACGTCACCCAGGTTGGTGAGGCAGGCCAGGCAGGTCTCGGCATAGTCCTCACAGGCCACGCTGGCGAATGTGGCCAGTGCCACCTTGCGCACACGACAGCCCTCATGGGCTGTCAGCTTGAACTTGGTCTTGGCGCTCACCTTGGGTAGTGTGAACACCTGGCAGCGGGCAGATGGCCAGTGAGCACAGCCTGGTCCAGTCCACGCCCCGAGCCCTACGCAGAGCCCAGCCTGCCACACAGGCCCATGCCCCTGGCCACTAGCAACCCTGCCTGAACACCCACCCTGGAGCTGCCCTCAGACCTGACCCGGCTCCACACTGCTCCTAGAGCCTCCCAGGGCCCCGCCCACAGAGCCTGGCAAAACCAGTCACGCTGGGTTGTAAGGGTTAGATGGTTGGTATGTCCCCAAACCATGACCTCCTGCCAGAGCCCAGAGGAGTGGGTCAAGGGGTTCTGGTGGGGGACCCAGTGAGGTAGGAGGGTCCTGCAGGCATACAAGCTGAGGAAGTCCTCGGGGTTCTGCAGGAGCACCTCTGCTAGCTGCGTGGGGTCCTGCGGGGGCTCAGCAGGTAGGGAATAGGCAAGGCAGGAGTTCTAGGGGGTCCAGTGGTATCTAGGAGGCAGGAGCCTGGAGGTATCTGCAGCAGCTCACCTTGAACTGCTCCTCAGACGCGATGAGCACTGCATGGCCACCCTGCATGTCCGGGGCCTGGGCCAGGTCCTGAGAGGCCTCGAAGGGCTCAGGCAGTGGGCGGCCACGCCCATCCAACACAGCAATGGCCACCACAGGCGCACGATGCATTAGCTGCACCTCCTTGCCCAGCACAGCCTCCACCGCTCGCTCGGGCCGCTTCTCGCTGCCTGCCACTGCCACTGGCACCTCCAGTGCGTAGGCAAACACAGAGCCTGAGTTGGTGCCTGCCCACATGGTGGGTCCGTGGTGGGCCGCTGTGGGGCAACAGGCTGTGAGGCAGGGATCAGCCCATACACAACAGATCCCTCCCCTCCTCTCCTGACACTGGGACCCAGGGCTGGGTCTCTCCTGCCCCACTTCTTCGGGGTGACCTCAGCCAGCCTTGTGGCCTTGGGCACCCTCTTTAAACTGCTGACCACAATCCGAGCCTCGGACACAACTCCCCTAAAGAGCCATCTTCACGGAGATGTCAATGGCACACAAACTGGACCCTGACCTCCCAAACCCACGCACTGCACCCTCTGCCCCCTCTCAGCAGTGCCGCCCCATCACAAAGCCCCAGCTCTCTCCAAGCCCCACATCCCCTCACCAGCCCTGGCAACACACTCAGAATAGGGTCCTCACCCCAAAGGTGCATCAGGGTCCCAAAAGCACCCGATTCACCCCCACCCCTTCAGTGTGTCCATGCAGCAGTCAGACACCAAGTCCCAGGCCTGGGCTGAAACGAGAGGGGACCATCTCGCCCCTCGCCCTGTGTGAGCTGAACCTCTGGGGAAGACCCTTTAGTGGAGAATCTGAGCTAAAAACCCAGGAGCCAAGGTGGGCCCGAGCAGTCCTGGCTTCACGCCCTGGAGGCACGGTGACCTCAGCAACAAGCATCAGGGGAGCCGAACCCCAGCAACAAGGTAGTGAGCCACTCACACAGCTGACACCCCAACCCCCAGCCAGCCAGGAACTGAGCCCCAAGGGCCTTTTTACAGTGACTGGTAGAGACCCACGGGGATGCCACGTCCAAACAGTGGGGAAAATCCACGGATAAAGGACCCTCAGCAAATAAGCAACACCAGAAGGGGCCTTGCTCACCCAGAGACTAAAAGACACACCACTAAATGCCCCGTGCAGGCTGGGGGCTGACCCAGCACCAGCCATACAAGGCACTTTTAAGATGAATGGAGACAGAGACTCCGGGATCAGTATCAGCTCCATGGGGTGCAATGCGGGCACCACAACTGTAGGTCACATCTGTTAGACACGAACTCAAGTACTCACGCTGGGTTTCAGTTAAAACACTCCAGCAAAAAGGTAAGCGACACAGTGCAGTGGCAGCAGCGCCAGGTGGGACACGGGGTGACTACTCTCTGGTTTTGTGTAGGGGTCAAAGTCCCAATTATGTGAGTTGGAAATCAACCGATGAATTACTCAATAAACCTGACGACCGCATTTCTCTGCAGGACGCGCTCAGGGCTCCAACCACTTGGGGTCAAAGCCAGCTCCTTAGCAAGGCAGACAGCACAGCTCCTTGCGGATCCCTCCCCTCACTACTGACAGGCCGTGCGGCAGTCTCCCCACACTCACCCACCTCACACTCTACCCCCAAATCCTGAGCTCTCAGGTCTGAGGTCCTGTAGCTCCCTCCACAACCCCGTGCCAGCGGAAATCCCAGGGGAACTGTGTGGCTGGCCCGGCACCTTGCTGCCAGTGCAGCCTGGAGGCACCAGTAATGCTCTCCCACCCCCTGGGAGAGGCTGTCCCACCCCTGCCCCGCTGCCCATTTCCTGGATGGCCAACAGAGGCCTGCTTTGTTTCTCCAAACCCTGGAGAATCTGAGCTAAAAACCCTCTCCTGGCCTCACCATCTCGGAGAAACGTGTCGGCAAAGTAGAGGCAGCGCACCACGCCCGAGAGGGAGTCATCGGCTGAGCGGGGCTCGATGCGGCGCTGCACGGGGGTCATCTCCACGTCGTGGGGGCAGGCCTGCTCTGCCAGCTGTGCGTTGGCCTCCTGCAACTGGGGGAGCGTGGGGCTCCAGGACACTGTCATCTCCCTCAGAGCCCAGCACCCACTTCCCATCACCCTCCCCAGCTCCCCTGATCACCCAGGGCTGAGGGCTACTGAGGGTGGGCAATAGGGGAGCAGACACAGGGCCCCGGCCAGGGCCAGGCCTGGCTCCAAGTCTACACTGCAGCCTCGGGGGGTGCTTCCTGGCAGGCTGGCCCCAGCTCACCTTGCTGTTGGTATTAACAACCCGTTTCTTGCCCGAGACTCGGCTTTTACGGATGCGCCGGAAAGACTGGCGCAGAGACTTCTTGAGCGACTTCACCCGGGAGAGCGGCCCCTCCATCGCCAGGGAGTCATTGGGGTGAAGCGTGCACCTGGGGGCAGACAGGCACCCGTTGGGCTACAGAGCAGCCTCCTGGAGCAGCCTCCGTGCTCCTGTTGGCCCGGGGGCCAGGCATTAATGGTCCCAGGTCAGGAAGCCCAAACCCCACCCTGCTGCCCTGCCGACCCAGCATCTGGTGGGCTCAGCACTCTACCAGCAGCACTTCACATAAGGTCGAAGTTGCCAAAAGCGCTAGAGCCACCTTCACCACAAGCCTTACAGCAGCGGTTCTCAACCTGTGGGTCGAGACCCCTTTGGGGGTCGAACGACCCTTTCACAGGGGTCGCCTAAGACCATCGGAAAACACATATATAATTGCATATTGTTTTTGTGATTAATCACTATGCTTTAATTATGTTCAATTTGTAACAATGAAAAGACATCCTGCATATCAGATATTTTACATTACGATTCATAACAGTAGCAAAATTACAGTTATGAAGTAGCAATGAAAATAATTTTATGGTTGGGGGTCACCACAACATGAGGAACTGTATTAAAGGGCCGCGGCATTAGGAAGGTTGAGAACCACTGCCTTACAGGAACCTGAGGCCTAGCTGGGAGTGGGGAGACACCAGAGGTCCCCTGGCGCTGGGGCCAGGTGGACATGCAGACCCCTCCCCAGGCTCTAGGCCCACACCCACACACCTGGCCAGCACAGGGCTCTTGCGCTGGTAGTCGAAGAGACCAAAGCCATGACTGGTGCCAAAGGCCACGAGGCTCCACTCCGTGTGCAGCGTGACAGCGGTGACGGCGGCTGGCGGCAGACACTGAACCAGCACTCGGGGCTGGAAGCCGGCTGGCCAGGGCAAGGGCCCCGTGCGCGGGCTCAGCCGCTCATGGCCCTTCCACGTGAAGCCCTCTCGGTCCTGGAGGAGGTCCACACTGGCCATGCTGACCGCCTGCTCTGATGGCATGTCACTGAGCTCCAGCACCAGCACCTGAGCCCGCAGGCAGGGCAGGGGAGGGGTCAGCATAGAGGATGGGCCACCATGCCCCACTGGAGCCTGCAAAGTCACTGTCAGGTCCTGGGATTGTCTCATTTATCCACTGAATAAGCACTTACTGAATGCCTACTGTACACTAGGGCCTGCACTGAGGAACACAGTGGTGACCAAGACCCACTGGTCCCTGCCCTGCTAGAGCAAAGTACCCCACCACCACCACGCCTAAGGCATACATTGAGCACTTTCTGGATACTCTGAGCGCTGGAAGAATAGCACTGAACAGACTGCTGGTCCCTGCCCTCCCAGGGTTCATCTAACATCTGTGCTCCAGCCCTGGCCCTAAGCCTCCAGGTGCCCTACAGCCAGAGCTTGGACTTAAAGCCCCAACAACAGGCCCACCTCCCTGGCTGGCCTCACCCCACCTGGGGCCCCATTCCCACCTCTGGGCCAGACCCTCCAGTTCAGGCACACCTCTTCCAACAATCCCTCCAGAACCCCAGCCCGGAGGACCTCTCAGGCTCACCTGGCCTGCAGTGCCGGCCACCACCATCTGTGCTGTATACTTGCAGAGTGCCACCTTCTGCACCCCAAGTCGGGGGTCATCACTGTAGGGGTCAAAGCAGCCCACCTGGGGAGTGGGTTGGAGTGATGACACAGGGCAGAGCCAGGACCAGGCTCCTGGGGTTGGGGGAGGGGCCCACCTTGCGGAAGGGCGGCCAGTCGTCCTCGGGGGCCTGGGCCAGGCTGTCGGCGTGCTCACAGTCGGTCTGGAAGAGGCCAGCTGTGCTCAGCTTGTAGAGCGGCCGCAGCGCCACGCCAGAGGCGTCCCAGAACCGCACAGTGCCGTCCTCGTGGCTGCAGGGAGGAAGCCATCAGGCCCAGGCCGGGCCTCCGCCCATTCCTCCATCCACTCATCCCGGGGCCATCATTGAGCACCTACTGCACAAGCCAAACACTGCCCAAACGCCTACTGTATACAGCAAATAGGAAGCACCTACTGATTAGGCAAAGACATACTGAGTGCCGACTATATGCCAGGCCACACGCACCTGGGCCCTTCAAACAGGGTGAGAGGTGTAGAAACAATCACCAGTGTGACGAGCAGGAAGTGGAAGAGGGGAAATCCAGGGAGCAGAGGACTCAGGGGTTCTGTCCTCACTGGGTCACCCAGCAAAAGGGATCCGGAGTTAGCAGGTCACAGAGCAGAGGGGTCAGCTGGGCCCGAGGTAGCAGCAGGAAGACTGGGAGGCCAGCAGAAAGCAGGGAGAGGAAGGGAGGGAGGAGCAGGCCAATCTGGGTGTGGCCTCAGGCGGGAAGCCCTGGCATGAGGAGCAGGCGTGTGGGGCTGGACGGGAAGCCCCAGCAGCCCTGAAAGCCACGGTTAACCGTTTCCAAGCAGGAGAGGGAGGCAGAGCCAGGGCCCCCAGATCCCAGCACAGGCAGGCAGCAGGGGCAGGGCAGGAAGTCAGGCCCTGAGTCACTGGGCACGTCAGCACCCGCCGGGCCCAGGCCAGGCTCTTCAGCACGGGGCCCGGGCAGCCCGGCACAGGCCAGCCCAGATTCCCGGTCCCGGGGCAGGCTAGGTGGGCAGAGTTCAGTTCCAGGCCAAAAGACAGGGCAGGGAGGGGCTTGAACCAGGGTCTAAGAAAGCTACGATCCCAACCCACCCTCCTGAAGGGGGAACCCGGTCCCACCAGGGGCCAGGCCTGAGTCACTGGGCAGGTCAGTACCCGCCTCGTCTAGGCTGGGCTCTCCTGCACCTGCATGGGCTGTGCCCGGCCCCACGCGCCCACATACACACACATACACGTCACAACTGTGCTTGGCCAAGGGGCTAGGTCTGCCCTACCCAGTCAGCAGCAGCCCTCGTTGAGATGGTTCCTGGGCCAGGTTCCGGCCCCCGGTGATGGGCCAGCTCTGGGAGAGGGCGAAGGTATCAGTGAGGTCAGGACAAATTCTTCTCCCTTTTACCCTGGGCTGACACCCAGGACCCAAACTGCTTCCGAGTCCCCAAGGTACACCTGGCACATTCCACCTCCAGCTTTGCATCTGGGCTGCACTTCCACAGGGAACACCCTCCCCCCACAAGGCTGGGCGCACAAGGTGCAGGCACACACCGAGGCACTGGAGGCAGGCTGGGCACTCTGCTGTTCCCCAGCGCTCACGATGCGGGCCCACAGCTTGGCAGGGACATTGGCCACGTGGGCCGAGCAGGTGATGGCGGACGAGTGCAATGGGGCCAGGTATGGAGCAGGCACCACCGGCCAGCCGGGCATTTGCAGGTCCAGCACCACCAGCTCTTCTTCGAGCAGCACAGCCAGGGCCTGGGGCTCATCGAACTCTGTGGGACAGGGGCAGGGTGAGGAGCACGGCCACAGGCAGTGCCGAGTACCGGGTGGGGGAGGGCAACACACCATCCTCTGGTCGCATGCTGTGCACCGTGAAGAAGTCAATGATGCGGGAGGTGAAGTCCAGTGTCACCAGAGTGTCTGCCCGGAGCACACTCACACAGTGGCGGTCACCATAGCTGGCACGGGGCATGCCGCCGCTAAAGATGATAAAGTGGCCCCTATACAGGGGTGGGGTCCCTGTGAGCCACCTGGGTCGGGAGCACACACTGCCCAATCCAGAGAGAGCATCACAGGACAACCCTGAGACCTGAGCCCAACCTCCACCCCAGCCAGATGCAGCCCCCGACCCACACCTGGACCCAGCTCCCCACCTACCCAGATGCACAGTTTCGCCACAGAATCTTATTGATGGCTTTGCAGGGAAAGGGGCCTGGAGGGATGGGACAGTGTCAGGCTCATTTGCTTGCCAGGACCTGAAGAGCCTCAGGTCGCATTTCTTACCCCTTCTCCCATCCTGCCCACATCACTCCTGCTTCATGGCTGCTTCCTGCCTTCCAGGGGGGAAGGCCCACTGCCCCTAACAGTATACCCCACAGTGGGAGGGGGGGCTCGCCTTTGCACATTTGGCATGGCGCGGCCACCTTCCAAAAGTCCTCCTGGATGCCCCCACAAAGCAGAGGCGGCCACGAGTGCCTGAGCTTGGGATCGACCACCCGTCAAAGCCCTGTGCTTAGGCGGCAGGGCTGCCCTCAGCCTGCCCAGCACTCACCGTAGGGCATGGTGGCCATGGTAGGTTGCATTACTGGAGAGCTGCCAGTGTCCGCAGACCAGATGGCATAGCTGCCATCGCTGTGTGAGCTGACCAGCGTGCTGCCACTGCGCTCCCAACACAGGCTCTCCAGCTGCTGTGGGCAGAGCAGGTGGGCATGAACAAGGCAGCCACAGCAGAGGGCCCCGGCTATGGACACAGTCTCCCACACCAACCTGGTTCCCCAGGAAGACGCGGTCCACACACTGTGCTGCCTGGTTCCAGATGACCAGCAGGCCCCGGCTGTAGCCAATGAGGATCCTGGTGGGGTCCCGCAGGTGTCCCTGCAGGGACTCCACGGGGCCCAGCGCCTTCCCGCACCGGTAGTCGTCTGGCAAACTGCAGAGGAAGCCCAGGTGAGCCAGCAGGAGAGCTGCCCAGGCAGTGGGTGTGGGAAGCCCGCCTGCCTCTCACCTTCGCAGAACCTCCTCAGGGCCAAGGGTCTGACCCTCAATCAGCATCAAGGTGGAAACATCCAGGAAGAAGACGCTGCCACCTTCAGTGCCCAGGGCTGCCATGTTGCCAGCAGCCACAAGCAGGATCACTGTGACGTGGGCAAGGGTGGGCGGGCCACTATGGGAGACAGAGGGAGGTGGGGGCGGGTGTGGGCTCCTGCTGAGGAGTGCAGAGGGTGCTAATGAGCTGCTACTGTTAGAGCATTGTGGCCCCTCTGCACTCACTGGGACCTGACTATCCAGTGGGCTGGTGAACTGGGAAGGCAACAGTGGTGGCATCATAATTAACTCGCTCAATTATTCATCAGGAAGTCAGCATGTCAGCTGGGACCTCTGGTCTCGGAGATGGGCTCCCAAGTCCCTCCCACCACCAGGAGGGCAAGGCAGGAGCCAGGCTCCTCCGCTGCCCCCTGGAGCATCCTGTCAGCACCGCACACAGCACACAGCACGGCCTGGCAGGACCCTCCTTCCCCCAAGCTTACCCTTTCACCTGTACACACTATGGCCTGTCATCCCAGCCTCAACTAGAGACACCAGGGGATCTGTGCTGATGGGAGCTCAGCTTGGACCTGCCCCACACCCGCCACTCCGCCACTCCGCCACTGCAGGGAGCGCAAGGCCACCATCGGGTGCGCAAGTCTGGGGCTCAGTGCACCTCCCATCCTGCTCCTCTGGTGCAGCAGCACAAACCCCACCTGCTCACCTCAGGCTCAGCCGCAGCTTCTCTTCTAACACCCGCCAAGCCCCTGGAGCACTGCTCAGTGACGAGGGGTCCAAACGCTGCCTCTGGGACCCAGGCTAAGCTCAACATCCCCTGCCACCCTAAACCCAGCCCTCACCAGTTTCTCGTCCCCACCATGCCTTCGCAAGGCTGGCTCCCCAAGCCTAGCGGCTGGCCCCCGGCCAAGCCCACCAGTACCTGGCACCGTCAAAGCCCAGTCGACTGGGCAGTTGAAAGCTGAGTGCTTCCTCCAGGTGGGCACAGCCATTATGGTGGACGATCTCCCAGAGATGCAGGCTGCTGTCATCCAGCAGGGTCAGGAGGCGGCCCTAGGGGGTGTGCAGAGACCAAGACTGGGCGGTAGGACTGGGAGGGGGTCCCAGGGTTCACAAGCCAGCCAGCGGGGGCAGAGGCTCACCTGGCCAGGCAAGAAGTGCATCTGGGTGACTGTGGCCATTTCCCGGTGCAGGCCTGTGAATTCCACACCAGGTGCGCCATAGCTAAGGGCAACAGGTCAAGGGCAGAAACAGGCAGAGACACCCAGCCTCCTCCTCCTCCAGGGCCATTCTGATAGCTCCCAGCCAGGCCTGCCAATCCAGGAGCCCTCCAAAGTCCAGGTGGGCCCCTCCCTGAAGAAACACTGTCCTGCACCCCCAAGTCATCCTCAAGCTCAGAAGGCAGGCTCCACTCAGCTCCTGCAAGTCCTGCTGTGGTACAACCTTCACATCTTTAGCTATAAAACGGGTAGTGGCTCCCACCTCACAGGGCTGACCCAGGGCACGTGAGAATAAAACATGCTCAGCACACGCGGCCCACTCTCCATCAGCCTCACGTGTCCGTGTGCACGAGAGCTGGCCCCACAGGCAGCGAGGCCAGGCCAGGCTCGGGCAGGAAAGCTGCTTCTTCCCACAGCTCCAGGCCCCATTCCAGCCACAGGCAAGGAAACCAACCTCCCTCTGGGGCAGGCAGGCAGCGGCCCCCACCCGAGAGAGGGGAGAGGCCAAGGCCTGTCCCTTCACAAACCAGCACTCAGAGGCTTGAAGAGGTTGGGTGACCTGCTTCCAGTGCCTGGCATCAGTACCAGAGTCTCAGCAACTCCAGGTTTGACAGTGAACAGGCAGGGCCCCGGGGGCCCCGGAGGGAGGGCAAGGGAGAGGTCAGCAGCGTTGCCTGGGGACAATGCAGGAGCCAAGCCGTTGCTTGGAGCTGGAGCTAGGATTCCCTGCAGGAGCTGGAAGCACACAGAAGAGGGGACAAAAGAGGGGGCAGGAGTGCTGGGCAGGAACCAGAGTCACCAAGGAGACAGGGGGAGGGGCGCCTCTGTGTGGAAGGCCTTCTTCTCAAGCCTCAGTTTCCCAGCCCAGGGGTGGTTTGGGGCAGGAAGGAGGGATTGGGGAGAGCTCTGGCCTCCTCTGAGGCTCTCCTAGACGTTCCACAGGTTCTTTGTGAGGATGAGAAACCGGCGCCCAAGACAGACCAGGACACAAGGAGGGCCAGCACCAGAGGCTAACAGACGCCTGACACGGGGCACCATGCGACACCACCTGCGGAGCACAGCACGTGGGGCAGGACAGCACCTCGAGGGCTGGGAGCAGCAGGCAGGAAGTGGATGGGGATGGTGCTGGGGGAGCATCCGGCCCAGCCACACCCCCTAGTGTAGGCAAACTCACCAACTGCAGGTCCAGACGCCCACGCCTCCCCTCCCCTTTACAGGCATTTACTCATTCTGTGCCGCCCAATGTCCCTGATGAGGACGCTGAGACCCAGAGGGTCACATGGGGAGGGGTGGAGGTGGGCACCTCACACCAAGCAGGTGCCAGACAGTCTGCATCTCCGTTTCCCGGAGGGAGGGAGGGCTTCACTTCAGGCAGTGGAAGTGCGATGCTCCGCACCAGGCAAGAAGGCATCCAGCTGTCTGCTTGCCCCCACCCACCCGGGCTGACAGGGAAAATGCCCGCTTTGTGCGGCACACACAGCCCATTGTGCAACCGCCAGCATCCAGGTGGGGGCCGAGCTGCGCTCACCATGCCGAGCCTGGCACTGCCCCCAGCCCCTCGGCTGGACACGTGTCTCACATTGGTACACATGTGTAGCCGGTCACCAGGGAAAGACCCACTTATGTGACCCTGGCCCACCCACCAACCTTGACAGGTATCAAGATAGGCCAGCCCCCTGGCCCAGCCACCCTTGTTACAGTTGCTGGGACAATGAATAGCAGGGTCGCCTAGGTAACTGGCTGGCTGAAATGCAGTGAGGGACAGCTGTGGTCACTGCAAGCGGTGCCCCCCACCCCCGCATTATCTCCATGAGGAGGGATCTGAGGGCAGAAGCTGCACCAGCCTCCACCAGGTCCAGATACCTTCCACAGCCTCCCAGGCTGGGGCCTGCCCAGAGCCAGCGCATAGGTAGCTACAAGCAGGTGGTCCTCACAGCCCCGAAGACTGTGCCCCGCAAAGGATACATCTTGACGGCCCCAGACCTGGTGCCAATGGCCATGATGCGAAGCTCGGGGTCGAAGGCCAGGGCGCTGGGCTGGTTGGGGAAGCCATGCTCCACGGTCTGCGGGGGGAGGGGAGGACACTTGCACAGGCACAGCTGCCCTGGCCCACCCAGAGGCCCGCCCCAAGGCAGCCCCAGGCTCTGCTGCTGCTGTGCACCAGGACTCCAGCTGGATCCCTGTGCTGTGTCTGCAGCCTCACTGCGAAATGGGCAATCATGCCTCCAGTGGGTACGGAGGGGCTGAGCCAAGCCCCCGTCCCTCGGCATTTGTGTCCATCCCACTGTGTGCAGGGCTCTGACAACAGGCAGGAAGCACAAGGCTCAGAAGTAGGCCTCTGCCCCAGGGGCTCCGCCCTTATTCCTAGAGGCACGGACTGAAGCTTGGTGAGGCACCATGCTGTCTCGGTCCCCCGTGAAGTCCATGGTACTTCCCAAACACGGGCCCCACGTGGAGGTCAGAGGCCAACCCCCAAGGTCATCTGGGCAGAGGCTCGTGACAATCTCCCCAACCCCAGAGTCAGAGACAGAGGAGCTACCTGCACAGGCCCTGAAGGTGTCACCCACCTCCCAGACTTGGGTTCCCCAGCTGGAAACTGAGCAACAAGGTCCCCACCGCCTCTGTGGCAGGGATGGTGTGAAGAGGGCCTGTGCACTGTTGGTATTAATGGAATGGCTTCCACCTGGTCCTCTGCTCCTGGCAGGGCCAGTCCCAACGTACACTGGTCCCAGCTTCTCCAGCCCAACTTGGGCTTTCCCTCGTCGCCGACCCACCCAAAAAGCTCATACTCATCCCCCGAGGCCTAGCTGGGGCCTCTGCCTGGAATGTCTATACCCCAACCCCATGTCCTCAGCACCAATGTGGGATACCACCTGTGGGCCACAGATACCTCTTGATCACTGCCTCAGCAAGACACTCATTTTTTAAGAAACCGTGATTGCCTGGACAGGTGGCTCAGTTGGTTGGAGCGTTGTCCCATACACCAAAATGTTGCAGGTTCCTTTCCTGGTCAGGGCACACAACGAAGTTAAGGGTTTGATACCCAGTTTGGGTACGTATGGGAGGCAACTGATCAATGTTTCTCTACCACATTGATGTTGAGAGAAAGAGAGAGAGAGAGAGAGAGAGAGAGAGAGAGAGAGAGAGAGAGAGAGAAAGAGAGAGAAAGGAAAGAGAAAAGAAAGGAAAATAAAAGAAACCCGGGTCCCCAGGCCTCTTGCCTCAGCCTCCCTCCCGCCTCAGCCCATCCAAGCAGGGACTGAACCCTCCGGATGCTGGCCTTGGGCTAGTCACAGCACTCTTCAAGCCTCAGTTTCCCATTTGAGCACTGGGGGACAGGGAGTCCACTGGAAGACACAGGTGCCCATTTGGCTGAGGGTGGGGGGCAACTTCCCTTTCCCACCAGCACTGCTATGCCAATGCTGGACCTGACTGGCCAGTCCCCCCTCTGCTCAGGAACCCTCCCACCCCAGGGTTCCCAGCTACCTGGAGACGGTAAGTCCTCACATCTGGACTTGTCTTCCTCCTCCCACTCTCTTCCCCTCACTTAATTCTAGGCCCAGTGGCCTTTTGATCTCCTCCAATTTACTAGGCAGGTTCCTGCCTCAGGGCCTTTGCATCTACTATCCCTCTACCTGGGAATGTGCTTTATCCAGCACTCCCCAGCACTCGGGGCCCCTAAGCCATCCTGGCTACAGCAGCCACCCCTGCTCACGGGCTCCAGGCCCTCACCCTACCTTTTTTCAATCCATAGTACTGGCACCATCCAAACTGCTGCATATTTTGCTCTTTTGTTTTGGCTTTTCACTATCTCCTCCACTACGACATCAGCCCCCTGAATGAAGAGGTATTTGTCCCTTTTGTCCTCAGCACCTAGAACTCACACAGTCAGAGCTCAGTGTCAGGGGACAGAGTGGACACACCTCCCACAGGCAACACGTAGACAGGGCTGGGATGTGGACCCAAGACTGAGTCCAAAGTGGATGTCTGCGCCTGTCCCCCCAATCCCACTAGAGAACCTGGGTCTAATCGCTCTTATTGTATTTTTGGCATCTATTCTCTAGTGATCACTTACCACCCCCTCTGGGGAGCCAGCCCCTTGCCCAAGACCACCTCCCTCCTACCACTGCTGCCCACTCAGAACGGGTCCTCACTCTGCTTAGCGGGGAGCCCTCCCCTTTTGCCAAACAGGACCAGCCAGGGGGGCGAGCCTCCTAGCCTGCCACCATCTGTTCCATGTCCCCACTTCACACCCAACTCACTGGCTGAGGAAGTGACACCTTAGCTCAGTGCCTGCCCCCAGGGGCACTGTCATTCTTCTCTCACCTCCCAGGGGCTCGGCACAGAAGGGGGACCTGGCAGCGCCTTCCCCCTGGGCCTGCAGGCTTCTGGCAGGTTCCTGGAAAGTCTGAGGGTCCTGGCAGCCCCCCCACCTCAGAAGCCCTGCCTGCCCCGGGAAACGCCCTGGTGCCTGGCCACTCCAGGTCTAGCCGGCCCAGAGCTTCCTCCTGGACCAGAGTCTCTTCTTGGACCACAGCAGCCCTCAAAGCTAAAGTCAAATCCCTACCAATAGGGAGAAGGACGAAGTGACCCAGTTCTACCTGTGACTCCGAGGCTCCATTTTCTCACCTGGGCGCCGGGGATAACAGCTCAGCTCCCCGGAGCCTCGGGCCTGTGCAGCAGAGGGCTCTGGGCTAGAACTCCTCGGGGGCGGGGGGCGGGGGGGGGGGGGGTCAGCCGGACATAGCCGGGGCTCGGGCCACCCAGGCAGAGGGCGGTGGGGGCGGAAGACAGGGGGCGGCCCTCCATCCCCCGCTAGGCTGCAGGGCTCAGTGGCACAGGAGGTCCAGCAGGGAGAAGGGAGCTCCATGTCCAGGGAAACTGAGGCCCCACAACCTCAAGCGCAGGGGGGTACACAGCCAGGCATCTCCCCTGGAGCCCCCACCCCGCCGGGCAGGGCAGGGTCGGGAGCCCTGGGTGAGGGAGGGGAGGGACATGGAGGGATTCCCCAACCCTCACCCTCCCCATCTGCCTCCTCTCCTCGCCCCTCCCGCTCCACCTGGGCTGCCCCGAAGGCGGACAGGGATGTGGGGAGCCTCCGAAGAGGGACAGAAAGATGGAATGAGCGAGAGACAAAGTGAGAATTCGGGAAGCCCGCAGGATGGAGAGGCAGTGGAAGAGGACGGCACCGCTCGGAGAGGCAGAGAAACAGGCGCGAGATGATGGGAAGCGGAGAGGAGACCCGCGGAGACGACACACGGGGACCGAGGCGGGGAACCCCCGCCCCAGACGCGCGGGCAGAGGTTGAGCTCGGGGGGGGGGCGGTCAAGCCGGAGGGCGGGCAGCGACGCCGAGACCTGGGAGAGGGGCCGGGGCGGCCCGCAGCCCCGGAGAGCGGACCGGGAAGTCGGCGGAGACCCGCAGCCCCGGAGACGTCGGAGCTGGGGCGGAGGCGAGGGCGGCCTCCGCGAGCGCCCGGCCCGCCGCGCTCCCGCCGGGCGCTCCCTCCCCGCGGCCCGACGTGGCTGCGGCGCCCGGGCCCCCGGCCCTGGCCCGCACCCTCCCGCCCAGCCCGGGCCCCAGCGCCGCACCTTGTGGAAGGCGAAGAGCTCCTGCTTGAGCTTCTCGCGCTGCGGGTCCGCGCCCTGCCGCCGGAACCGAAACTTCATCATCTTGCGTCCCTCCGCCGCCGCCGCGCCCGCCGCCGCCGCAGCCGCCGCAGGATGCGCCGCACGGCCCCGCGGGTCCT